>NW_012295817.1:0-4996 GCF_000151885.1 Dipodomys ordii
CATCCTTCTCCTTCTTCTGCTTCTCTTTCTGCTTCTGCTTCTTCTGATTCTCCAACTAATCCTTCTTCTTCTCTTTCTGTTTCTACTTCTCTTTCTGCTCCTCCATCTCCTTCTGCTTCACCTTCTGCTGATTCTTCTCCTTCTTCTGTTTCTCCCTCTGCTTCTGCTTCTGCTTCTTATGCTTCTTCTTGTTCTTCTGCTTCTGCATCTCCTGCTTCTGCTTCTTATGCTTCTACTGCTTCTTTTTCTGCTTCTGCTTCTTCTGCTTCTTCTGCTTCTACTTCTCTTTCTGCTTCTGCTTCTCCTGCTTGTTTTTCTGCTTCTTCTGCTGCTTCTCCTTCTGCTGCTTCTTCTACTTCTCCTTCTGCTTCTCTTTTTGCTTCTCTTTCTGCTTCTGCTTCTTCTGTTTCTCCTGCCTAAATTTCTGGTTCTACTTCTTCTGCTGCTTCTCCTTCTGCTTCTGCTTCTACTTCTGCTTCTGTTTCTGCTTCTTCTGCTTCTTCTCTTTCGGCTTCTCCTGCTTCTGCTTCTTGTCCTCCTCCTGCTTCTCTTTTTGCTTCTCATTCCGCTTCGGCTTCTCCTTCTGCTTCTGCTTCTCCTCTTTCTCCTTCTCCTACTTCTGCTTCTCCTTCAGCTTCTGCTTCTTCTGCTTCTCCTGCTTCTCCTTCTGCATCTCCTTCTGCTTGTGCTTGTCCTTATGCTTCTTCTTCTGCTTCTCCTTCTCCTTCTCCTTCTTTTGCTTCTCCTTTTGCTTCTGCTTCTTCTGATTTCCTGCTTCTCCTTCTGCTTCTGCTTCTTCTGCTTCTCCTGCTTCTCCTTCTGCATCTTCTTCTGCTTCTGCTTCTCCTTCTCCTTCTTCTGCTTCTCCTTCTGATTCTCCTTCTGCTTCTTCTTCTTCTGCTTTACCTGCTTCTCATTCTGCTTCTCCTTCTGTTTCTCCTTCTCCTTCTTGTTCTTCTGCTTTTCCTTTGGCTTCTCCTTCTGTTTCTGCTACAACTGCTACTGCTTCTACTTCTTCTGTTTCTTCTGCTTCTCCTTCTGCTTTTGATTCTCTTTCTGCTTCTGCTTCTCCTTCAGCTTCTCGTTCTGCTTCTCCAGATTCTGCTTCTTCTGCTTCTCCTGCTTCTCCTTCTGCTTGAGGTTCTGCTTCTGCTTCTTCGGATTCTTATGCTTCTGCTTCTTCTGCTTCTGCTTCTTCTGCTTCCCCTCCTTCTCTTTCTGCTTCTCCTTCTGTTTCTGCTTCTCCTTCTGCTTCTGCTTCTTGTCCTTTTACTGATTCTTCTACTTCTGCTTCTCCTGTTTCTGCATCTCCTGCTTCTCCTTCTGCTGTTCTTTCTGCTTTTTCTGCTGTTTTTCCGTCTCCTGGTCCTTCTTCTGCTTCTCTTTCTGCTTCTCCTTCTGTTTCTCCTTCTCCTTCTCGTTCTTCTGCTTTTCCTTGTGCTTCTCCTTCTGCTTTTGCTTCTCTTTCTGCTTCAGCTTCTCCTTCTGGTTCTCCTTATTCTTCTCCAGATTCTGCTTCTTCTCCTTCTCCTGCTTCTTCTTCTGCTTCAGGTTCTGCTTGTGCTTCTTCGGCTTCTTCTGCTTCTGCTTCTCCTGCTGCTGCTGCTTCTGCTTCTCCTGCTTCTCTTTCTGCTTTTCCTTCTGTTTGTGCTTCTCCTTCTTCTGCTTCTTCTCCTTCTTCTGTTTCTTCTGCTTCTGCTTCTCCTGCTTCTGCTTCTCCTGCTTCGCGTTCTGCTTCTCTTTCTGCTTCTCTTTCGGCTTCTCCTTCTCCGTCTTCTGCTTCTCCTTCTGCTTCTGCTTCTCCTTCTGCTTCTGCTTCAATTTCTCCTTCTGCTTCTGCGTCTTCTGTTTCTTCTGCTTCTCCTCCTTCTGCTTCTCCTGCTTCTCCTAATTCTCATGCTGCTTCTCCTTCTTTCTGCTTCTGATTATCCTTTTGCTTCTCCTACTCCTAATCCTTCTCTTTCAAATTCTCCGTCTTCTTCTTCTCCTTCTCCTGCTGCTTTTGCTTCTGCTTATTCTACTATTTCTGTTTCTTCTGATTCTGCTTCAGATTGTGCTTCTTCTGTTTCTCCTTAAGCTTCAGATTCTGCTTCTGCTTCTTCGGCTTTTCCTGTTTCTTCTGCTTCTGCTTCTCCTGCTTCTTCTGCTTCTCCTGCTTCTCTTTCTGCTTCTCCTTTTGCTTCTGCTTTTCTTTCTGCTTCTGCTTCTGCTCTTCTCCTTCTTCTGTTTGTTTTGCTTCTTCTTCATCTTCTTCTTCTGTTTCTCCTGATTCTACTTCTGCTTCTCCTTCTCTTTCTCCTTTTGCTTCTGCTTCTTCTGCTCCTCCTGCTTCTCCTTCTGCATCTTCTTCTGCTTCTGCTCCTCCTTCTGCTGCTTCTTCTGCTTCTCCTTCTGCTTCTTCTGCTTCTCCTTCTGATTCTCCTTCTGCTTCTGCTTCTGTTTCTCCTTTATCTTCTCGGTCTCCTGCTTTTTCTTCTGCTTCTCCTTCTGCTTCTGCTGCAACTGCTACTACTTCTGTTTCTTCTGCTTCTCCTTCTGCTTTTGATTCTCTTTCTGCTTCTGCTTCTCCTTCAGCTTGTCATTCTGCTTCTCCAGATTCTGCTTCTTCTGCTTCTCCTTCTGCTTCAGGTTCTGCTTCTGATTCTTCGGATTATTATACTTCTGCTTCTCCTGCTTCTGCTTCTTCTGCTTCCCCTCCTTCTCTTTCTGCTTCTCCTTCTGTTTCTGCTTCTCTTTCTGCTTCTGCTTCTTGTCCTTCTGTTTCTTCTGCTTCTGCTTCTCCTGCTTCTGCTTTTTCTGCTTTTCCTGCTTGTCTTTCTGCTTCTCCTTCGGCTTCTGCTTCTCCTTCGGCTTCTGCTCCTTCTCCTTCTTCTGTTTCTTCTTCTTCTGCTTCTGCATCTTCTGCTTCTTCTGCTTCTCCTGCTTCTAGTTATGCTTCTCTTCGTCGGCTTCTCTTTCTACATCTGCTTCTGCTTCTTCTGCTTCTGCTTCTTCTCTTTAGTTCTTCTCCTTCTGCTTCTGCTTCTTCTCCTTCTCCTGCTTCTCCTTCTGCATCTCCTTCTGCTTGTGCTTTTCCTTCTGCTTCTTCTTCTGCTTCTGCTTCTCCTTCTTCTGCTTCTCCGTCTGCTTCTGTTTCTTCTGCTTTTCCTGATTCTCTTTCTGCTTCTCCTTCTGCTTCTCCTTCTGTTTCTCCTTCTCCTTCTCGTTGTTCTGCTATTTTTTGTGCTTCTTTTTCTGCTTCTACATCTTCAGCTTCATCTGCTACTGCTTCTGTTTCTTCTGTTTCTTCTGCTTCTCCTTCTGCTTTTGCTTCTCTTTCTGCTTCTGCTTCTCCTTCTGCTTCTCCAGATTCTGCTTCTTCTGCTTCTTCTTTTACTTCAGGTTCTGCTTCTGCTTCTTCGGATTCTTATGCTTCTGCTTCTCCTGCTTCTGCTTCTTCTTCTTCCCCTCCTTCTCATTCTGCTTCTCCTTCTGTTTCTGCTTCTCTTTCTGCTTCTGCTTCTTCTCCTTCTTCTGTTTCTTCTGCTTCTGCTTCTCCTGCCTCTGCTTCTCCTGCTTCTCGTTCTGCTTCTCTATCTGCTTTTCTTTCTGCTTCTCCTTCTCCTTCTTCTGCTTCTCCTTCTGCTTCTGCTTCTCCTTCTGCTTCTGCTTCAATTTCTCCTTCTGCTTCTCATTCTGCTTCTGCGTCTTCTGTTTCTTCTGCTTCTCCTGCTTCTGCTTCTCCTGCTTCTCCTACTTCTTGTGCTGCTTTTTCTTCTGCGTCTCTTTCTGCTTCTGCTTATCCTTTTGCTTCTCCTACTCCTAATCCTTCTCTCTCGCCTTCTCCGTCTTCTTCTTCTGCTTCTCCTGCTGCTTCTGCTTCTGCTTATTTTACTATTTCTGTTTCTTCTGCTTCTGCTTCAGATTCTGCTTCTTCTGTTTCTCCTTCTGCTTCAGATTCTGCTTCTGCTTCTTAAGATTCTTCTGTTTCTTCTACTTCTGCTTCTCCTGCTTCTTCTGCTTCTCCTGCTTCTCTTTCTCCTTCTCCTTCTGCTTCTGCTTCTCCTTCTGCTTCTGCTTCTGCTCTTCTCCTTCTTCTGTTTCTTTTGCTTCTGTTTCTTCTGTTTCTTTTGCTTCTGTTTCTTATGCTTCTACTTCTGCTTCTTCTGATTCTCCAGCTTCTCCATTTGTTGTCCTTCTGTTTCTGCTTCTCTTTCTGCTTCTGCTTCTCCTTCTGCTGCTCCTTCTCCTTCTGCTTCTGCTTCTCCCAGTGCTTCTGCTTCTGCTTCTTTTGCTTATTCTTTTTCTTCTGCTTCTGCTTCTCCTGCTTCTGCTTCTTCTGCTTCTACTGCTTCTCCTTATGCTTCTCCTTATGCTTCTCCTTCTTCTTCTTCTTCTTCTTCTTCTTCTTCTTCTTCTTCTTCTTCTTCTTCTTCTTCTTCTTCTTCTTCTTCTTCTTCTTCTTTTTCTTCTTCTTTTTTTCTTCTTCTTCTTCTTCTGTATCTTCTGTTTCTGCTTCTCCTGCTTCTGCATTTGTGCTTCTCCTGCTTCTCTTTCTTCTTCTCATTCTTCTGCTTCTCCTTCTGCTTCTCCTATTGCTTCGGCTGCCCTTCCTTCTCCTTCTCCTTCTTCTACTTCTGCTTCTCCTTCTGCTTTTGCTTCTTCTGCTTCTCCTGCTTCTCCTTCTGCATCTTCTTCTGCTTCTGCTTCTCCTTCTGCTGCTTCTTCTGCTTCTGCTTCTCCTTCCTCTGCTTCTCCTTCTGCTGCTCCTTCTGCCTCTCCTTCTGCTGCTCCTTCTGCTTTTCGTTCTGCTTCTTATTCTCCTTCTGCTCTTCCTACTCCTAATCCTTCTCTTTCTCCTTCTCCTTCTTCTTCTTCTGCTTCTGCTACTGCTTCTTCTGCTTGTTCTGTTTCTTCTGCTTCAGGTCCTGCTTCTGCTTCTTCAGCTTCTTCTGTTTCTTCAAAAATCTGCTTCTCCTGCTACTGCTTCTTCTCCTTCTCTTTCTGCTTCTCCTGC
>NW_012295818.1:0-4996 GCF_000151885.1 Dipodomys ordii
TCATGCTACTGCTTCTTCTGCTTCTTCTGCTTCTCTTTTGCTTCTGCTTCTGCTTCTGCTTCTCCTTCTGCTCCTTCTCTTTCTTCCGTTTCTTCTTCTTCTTCTTCCGCTCCTCCCGCTTCTGCTTCTTCTGCTTCTCCTGCTTGTCCTTCTCCTTCTGCTTCTCCTTCTCCTTCTTCTCCTTCTCTTTCTGCTTCTGCTTCTGCTTCTTCTGATTCTCCAACTTCTCCTTCTTCTTCTCCTTCTGTTTCTGCTTCTCTTTCTGCTTCTGCATCTCCTTCTGCTTCACCTTCTTCTGCTCTTTCTCCTTCTTTTGTTTCTCCCTCTGCTTCTCCTTCTTATGCTTCTTCTTTATCTTCTGCTTCTGCTTCTCCTGCTTCTGCTTCTTGTGCTTCTACTGCTTCTTCTTCTGCTTCTGTTTCTTCTGCTTCTACTTCTCCTTCTGCTTCTGCTTCTCCTGCTTTTTTTTCTGCTTCTTCTGCTGCTTCTCCTTCTGCTGCTTCTTCTACTTCTCCTACTGCTTCTCTTTTTGCTTCTCCTTCTTCTTCTGCTTCTGTTTCTTCTGTTTCTCCTGCCTGAATTTCTTGTTCTACTTCTTCTGCTGCTTCTCCTTCTGCTTCTGCTTCTACTTCTGCTTCTGATTCTGCTTCTTCTGCTTCTTCTCTTTCGGCTTCTCCTGCTTCTGCTTCTTGTGCTTCTCCTGCTTCTCTTTCTGCTTCTCATTCCGCTTCTGCTTCTCCTTCTGCTTCTGCTTCTCCTCCTTCTCCTCCTACTTCTGCTTCTCCTTCATCTTCTGTTTCTTCTGCTTCTCCTTCTGCATCTCCTTCTGCTTGTGCTTGTCCTCATGCTTCTTCTTCTGCCTCTGCTTCTCCTTCTCCTTCTTTTGCTTCTCCTTTTACTTCTGCTTCTTCTGCTTTTCCTGCTTCTCCTTGTGCTTCTGCTTCTTCTGCTTCTCCTTCTGCATCTTCTTCTGCTTCTGCTTCTCCTTCTCCTTCTTCTGCTTTTCCTTCTTATTCTCCTACTGCTTCTCCTTCTGTTTCCCTTCTCCTTCTTGTTCTTCTGCTTTTCCTTCTGCTTCTCGTTATGCTTCTGCTACAACTGCTACTGCTTCTACTTCTTCTGTTTCTCCTGCTTCTCCTTCTGCTTTTGATTCTCTTTCTGCTTCTGCTTCTCCTTCTGCTTCTCCTTCTGCTTCTCCAGATTCTGATTCTTCTGCTTCTCCTGCTTCTCCTTCTGCTTCAGGTTCTCCTTCTGCTTCTTCGGATTCTTATGCTTCTGCTTCTCCTGCTTCAGCTTCTTCTGCTTCCCCTCCTTCTCTTTCTGCTTCTCCTTCTGTATCTGCTTCTCCTTCTGCTTCTGCTTCTTGTCCTTCTCCTGTTTGTTCTGCTTATGCTTCTCCTGTTTCTGCATCTCCTGCTCCTCCTTCTGCTGCTCTTTCTGCTTCTCCTGCTGCTTTTCCTTCTCCTGCTCCTTCTTCTGCTTCTCTTTCTGCTTCTCCTTCTGTTTCTCCTTCTCCTTCACCTTCTCGTTCTTCTGCTTTTCCTTCTGCTTCTCCTTCTGCTTCTGCATTTTCTGCTTCTTCTGCTACTGCCTCTGCTTCTTCTGTTTCTTCTGCTTCTAGTTCTGCTTCTCCTTCTGCTTTTGCTTCTCTTTCTGCTTCTGCTTCTCCTTCTGCTTCTCCAGATTCTGCTTCTCCTGCTTCTCCTTCTGCTTCAGGTTCTGCTGCTGCTTCTTCTGCTTCTCCTGCTTCTCTTTCTGCTTTTCCTTCTGTTTCTGCTTCTCCTTCTGTTTCTTCTCCTTCTTCTGTTTCTTCTGTTTCTGCTTCTCCTGCTTCTGCTTCTCCTGCTTCTCGTTCGGCTTCTCTTTCTGCTTCTCCTTCTCCTTCTTCTGCTTCTCCTTCTGCTTCTGTTTCTCCTTCTGCTTCTGCTTCTGCTTCAATTTCTCCTTCTGCTTCTCATTCTGCTTCTGCGCCTTCTGTTTCTTCTGCTTCTCCTGCTTCTCTTGCTGCTTCTCCTTCTGCGTCTCTTTCTGCTTCTGCTTATCCTTTTGCTTCTCCTACTCCTAATCTTCCTCTTTCGCCTTCTCCATCTTCTTCTTCTGCTTCTCCTGCTGCTTCTGCTTCTGCTTATTCTACTATTTCTGTTTCTTCTGCTTCTGCTTCAGATTGTGCTTCTTCTGTTTCTCCTTCTGCTTCAGATTCTGCTTCTGCTTCTTCGGCTTCTCCTGCTTCTTCTGGTTCTCCTGCTTCTCTTTCTGCTCTCCTTCTGCTTCTGCTTCTCCTTCTGCTTCTGCTTCTGCTCTTCCCCTTCTTCTGTTTCTTCTTCTTCTGCTTCTCCCGCTTGTGCTTCTTCTGCTTCTCCTGCTTCTCGTTCTGCTTCTCTTCGTCGGCTTCTCTTTCTATTTCTGCTTCTGCTTCTTCTGATTCTGGTTCTTCTCCTTCTTCTTCTGTTCTGCTTCTGCTTCTTCTGCATCTCCTGCTTCTCCTTCTGCATCTCCTTCTGCTTGTGCTTTTCCTTCTGCTTCTTCTTCTGCTTCGGCTTCTCCTCCTTCTTCTCTGTCTGCTTCTGTTTCTTCTGCTTTTCCTGCGTCTCCTTCTGCTTCTCCTTCTGTTTCTCCTTCTCGTTCTTCTGCTATTCCTTCTGCTTCTCTTTCTGGTTCTGCATCTTCAGCTTCTTCTGCTACTGATTCTGCTTCTTCTGTTTCTTCTGCTTCTCCTTCTGCTTCTCCTTCTGCTTTTGCTTCTCTTTCTGCTTCTGCTTCTCCTTCTGGTTCTCCTTCTTCTTCTCCAGATTCTGCTTCTTCTGCTTCTCCTGCTTCTCCTTCTGCTTTAGGTTCTGCTTTTGCTTCTTCGGCTTCTTCTGCTTCTATTTTTGCTTCTCCTTCTGTTTCTGCTTCTCCTTCTGCTTCTGCTTCTTCTCCTTCTTCTATTTCTTCTGATTCTGCTTCTCCTGCTTCTGCTTCTCCTGCTTCTCCTTCTGTTTCTCTTTATGCTTCTCCTTCTGCTTCTGCTTCTTCTGCTTCTACTACTGCTTCTGCTTCTTCTTCTGCATCTTCTTCTGTTTCAATTTCTCCTTCTTCTGCTTTTCATTCTGCTTCTGCTTCTCCTGCTTCTTCTGCTTCTCCTTCTCCTTCTCCTTCTCTTTCTGCTTCTGCTTATCCTTCTGTTTCTCCTACTCCTAATCCTTCTCTTTCTCCTTGTTTTTCTTCTGCTTCTCGTTCTTCTTCTGCTTCTTCTGCTTGTTCTGTTTTTTCTGCTTCTACTTTTCCAGCTTCTGCTGCTTCTGCTTCTCCTTCTGCTTCAGGTTCTCCTTCTGCTTCTTGGGCTTCTTTTGTTTCTTCTGCTTCTGCTTCTCCTGCTACTGCTTCTTCTGCTTCTCTTTTGCTTCTCCTTCTGCTTCTGCTTCTCCTTCTGCTCCTTCTCTTTCTTCTGTTTCTTCTTCTTCTTCTTCTTCTGATCCTCCCGCTTCTGCTTCTTCTGCTTGTCCTTCTCCTTCTGCTTCTCCTTCTCCTTCTTCTCCTTCTCTTTCTGCTTCTGCTTCTGCTTCTTCTGATTCTCCAACTTCTCCTTCTTCTTCTCCTTCTGTTTCTGCTTCTCTTTCTGCTTCTTCATCTCCTTCTGCTTCACATTCTCCTGCTCTTTCTCCTTCTTCTGTTTCTCCCTCTGCTTCTGCTTCTTATGCTTCTTCTTTATCTTCTGCTTCTGCTTCTCCTGCTTCTGCTTCTTGTGCTTCTACTGCTTCTTCTTCTGCTTCTGCTTCTTCTGCTTCTACTTCTCTTTCTGCTTCTGCTTCTCCTGCTTGTTTTTCTGCTTCTTCTGCTGCTTCTCCTTCTGCTGCTTCTTCTACTTCTCCTACTGCTTCTCTTTTTGCTTCTCCTTCTGCTTCTGCTTCTGCTTCTTCTGTTTCTCCTGCCTGAATTTCTGGTTCTACTTCTTCTGCTGCTTCTCCTTCTGCTTCTGCTTCTACTTCTGCTTCTGCTTCTGCTTCTTCTGCTTCTTCTCTTTCGGCTTCTCCTGCTTCTGCTTCTTGTGCTTCTCCTGCTTCTCTTTCTGGTTCTCATTCCGCTTCTGCCTCTCCTTCTGCTTCTGCTTCTCCTCCTTCTCCTTCTCCTACTTCTGCTTCTCCTTCATCTTCTGCTTCTTCTGCTTCTCCTGCTTCTCCTTCTGCATCTCCTTCTGCTGGTGCTTCTCCTTATGCTTCTTCTTCTGCCTCTGCTTCTCCTTCTCCTTCTTTTGCTTCTCCTTTTGCTTCTGCTTCTTCTGCTTTTCCTGCTTCTGCTTCTGCTTCTTCTGCTTCTCCTTCTGCATCTACTTCTGCTTCTGCTTCTCCTTCTTCTGCTTCTCCTTCTTATTCTCCTACTGCTTGTCCTTCTGTTTCCCTTCTCCTTCTTGTTCTTCTGCTTTTCCTTCTGCTTCTCGTTCTGCTTCTGCTACAACTGCTACTGCTTCTACTTCTTTTGTTTCTTCTGCTTCTCCTTCTGCTTTTGATTCTCTTTCTGCTTCTGATTCTCCTTCTGCTTCTCCTTCTGCTTCTCCAGATTCTGCTTCTTCTGCTTCTCCTGCTTCTCCTTCTCTTTCAGGTTCTCCTTCTGCTTCTTCGGATTCTTATGCTTCTGCTTCTCCTGCTTCAGCTTCTTCTGCTTCCCCTCCCTCTCTTTCTGCTTCTCCTTCTGTATCTGCTTCTCCTTCTGCTTCTGCTTCTTGTCCTTCTCCTGTTTGTTCTGCTTATGCTTCTCCTGTTTCTGCATCTCCTGCTCCTCCTTCTGCTGCTCTTTCTGCTTCTCCTGCTGCTTTTCCTTCTCCTGCTCCTTCTTCTGCTTCTCTTTCTGCTTCTCCTTCTGTTTCTCCTTCTCCTTCACCTTCTCGTTCTTCTGCTTCTCCAGATTCTGCTTCTTATGCTTCTCCTGCTTCTCCTTCTGCTTCAGGTTCTGCTTCTGCTTCTTCGGCTTCTTCTGCTTCTGCTTCTCCTGCTGCTGCTTCTTCTGCTTCTCCTGCTTC
>NW_012295819.1:0-4996 GCF_000151885.1 Dipodomys ordii
TCATTTCCTACTCCTAATCCTTCTCTTTCGCCTTCTCCGTCTTCTTCTGCTGCTTCTCCTGCTGCTTCTGCTTCTGCTTATTCTACTATTTCTGTTTCTTCTGCTTCTGCTTCAGATTGTGCTTCTTCTGTTTCTCCTGCTTCAGATTCTGCTTCTGCTTCTTCGGCTTCTCCTGTTTCTTCTGCTTCTGCTTCTCCTGCTTCTCTTTATGCTTCTCCTTCTGCTTCTGCTTCTCATTCTGCTTCTGCTTCTGCTCTTCTCCTTCTTCTGTTTCTTTTGCTTCTGTTTCTTCTGCTTCTTCTTCTTCTGTTTCTTCTGATGCTACTTCTCCTTCTCCTTCTTCTCCTCTTTCTGCTTCTACTTCTGCTTCTTCTGATTCTCCTGCTTCTCCTTCTTGTTCTCCTTCTGTTTCTGCTTCTCATTCTGCTTCTGCTTCTCCTTCTGCTGCTCCTTCTCCTTCTTCTGCTTCTCCCACTGCTTCTTCTTCTGCTTCTTTTGCTTATTCTTTTTCTTCCGCTTCTGCTTCTCCTGATTCTGCTTCTTCTGCTTCTACTGCTTCTCCTTACGCTTCTCCTTATGCTGCTTCTTCTTCTTCTTCTTCTTCTTCTTCGTCTTCTTCTTCTTCTTCTTCATCTTCTTCTCTTTCGTCTGCTTCTGCTTTTCCTGCTTCTTCTGCTTCTACTGCTTCTCTTTCTGCTTCTCATTTTGCTTCTGCTTCTCCTTCTGCTTCTCCTATTGCTTCTGCTGCCCTTCCTTCTCCTTCTCCTTCTCCTACTTCTGCTTCTTCTGCTTCTCCTGCTTCTCCTTCTGCATCTTCTTCTCCTTCTGCTTCTCCTTCTGCTTCTCCTTTTGCTGCTCCTTCTCTGTCTTCTCCTACTCCCTCTGATTCTGCTTCTTATGCTTATTCTTTTTCTTCTGCTTCTCCTGCTTCTGCTTCTTCTGCTTCTACTGCTTCTCCTTTTGCTTCTCCTTCTTCTCCTCCTCCTCCGTCTTCTTCTTCTTTTCTTCTTCTTATCTTCTTCTTCTTCTTCTTCTTCTTCTCTCTTCTTCTTCTTCTCTTCATCTTCTTCATCTTCATCTTCTTCTCTTTCTTCTGCTTCTGTTTTCCTGCTTCTTCTGCTTCTACTGCTTCTCTTTCTGCTTCTCATTCTGCTTCTGCTTCTCCTTCTGCTTCTCCTTCTGCTTCTCCTATAGCTTCTGCTGCTCTTCCTTCTCCTTCTCCTACTTCTATTTCTTCTTCTGCTTCTGCTTCTTCTGCTTCTCCTACTTCTCCTTCTGCATCTCCTTCTGCTTGTGCTTGTCCTTATGCTTCTTCTTCTGCTTCTCCTTCGCTTCTCCTTCTGCTTCTTCTGCTTCTCCTTCTGATTCTCCTTCTGCTTCTGCTTTTGTTTTTCCTTCTCCTTCTCGTTTTTCTGCTTTTCCTTCTGCTTCTCCTTCTACTTCTGCTGCTACTGCTACTGCTTCTGCTTCTTCTGTTTCTTCTGCTTCTCCTTCTGCTTTTGATTCTCTTTCCGCTTCTGCTTCTCCTTCTGCTTCTCATTCTGCTTCTCCAGATTCTGCTTCTTCTGCTTCTCCTGCTTCTCCTTCTGCTTCAGGTTCTGCTTCTGCTTCTTCGGATTCTTATGCTTCTGCTTTTCCTGCTTCTGCTTCTTCTGCTTCCCCTCCTTCTCTTTCTGCTTCTCCTTCTGTATCTGCTTCTCCTTCTGCTTCTACTTCTTGTCCTTCTCCTTTTTCTTTTTCTTCTGCTTCTCCTGTTTCTACATCTCCTGCTTCTCCTTCTGCCGCTCTTTCTGCTTCTCCTGCTGCTTTTCCTTCTCCTGCTCCTTCTTCTGCTTCTCTTTCTGCTTCTCCTTCTGTTTCTCCTTCTACTTCTCATTCTCGTTCTTCTGCTTTTCCTTCTGCTTCTCCTTCTGCTTCTGCATCTTCTGCTTCTTCTGCTACTGCCTCTGCTTCTTCTGTTTCTTCTGCTTCTCCTGCTTTTGCTTCTCTTTCTGCTTCTGCTTCGCCTTCTGCTTCTCCAGGTTCTGCTTCTCCTGCTTCTGCTTCTTCTGCTTCTACTGCTTCTACTTATGCTTCTCCTTCTCCTTCTTCTTTTCTTCTTCTTCTTCTTCTTCTTCTTCTTCTTCTTCTTCTTCTTCTTCTTCTTCTTCTTCTTCTTCTTCTTCTTCTTCTTCTTCTTCTTCTTCTTCTCTTTCTTCTGCTTCTGCTTTTCCTGCTTCTTCTGCTTCCACTGCTTCTCTTTCTGCTTCTCATTCTTCTTCTGCTTCTCCTTCTGCTTCTCCTATTGCTTCTGCTGCTCTTCCTTCTCCTTCTCCTACTTCTATTTCTTCTTCTGCTTCTCCTGCTTCTCCTTCTGCATCTCCTTCTGCTTGTGCTTGTCCTTATGCTTCTTCTTCTGCTTCTGCTTCTCCTTCGCTTCTCCTTCTGCTTCAGATTGTGCTTCTCCTGCTTCTCCTTCTGCTTCAGGTTCTGCTTCTGCTTCTTCGGATTCTTATGCTTCTTCTTCTCCTGCTTCTGCTTATTCTGCTTCCCCTCCTTCTCTTTCTGCTTCTCCTTTTGTTTCTGCTTCTCCTTCTGCTTCTGCTTCTTGTCCTTCTCCTGTTTCTTCTGCTTCTGCTTCTCCTGTTTCTGCATCTCCTGCTCCTCCTTCTGCTGCTCTTTCTGCTTCTCCTGCTGCTTCTCCTTTTCCTTCTACTTCTTCTGCTTCTCCTTCTCCTTCTGCTTCTGCTTCAATTTCTCCTTCTGCTTCTTATTCTGCTTCTGCGTCCTCTGTTTCTTCTGCTTCTCCTGCTTCTGTTTCTCCTGCTTCTCCTCCTTCTCGTGCTGCTTCTCCTTCTGCGTCTCTTTCTGCTTCTGCTTATCCTTTTGCTTCTCCTACTCCTACCCTTCTCTATAGCCTTCTGCTTCTGCTTATTTTACTCTTTCTGTTTCTTCTGCTTCTGCTTCTCCTGCTTCTTCTGCTTCTCCTGCTTCTCTTTCTCCTTCTCCTTCTGCTTCTGCTTCTCCTTCTTCTTCTGCTTCTGCTCTTCTCCTTCTTCTGTTTCTTTTGCTTCTGATTCTTCTGCTTCTTCTTCTTCTTCTTCTGTTTCTTCTGATTCTACTTCTGCTTCTCCTTCTTCTCCTTCTCTTTCTGCTTCTACTTCTGCTTCTTATGATTTTCCTGCTTCTCCTTCTTGTTCTCCTTGTGTTTCTGCTTCTCTTTCTGCTTCTGATTCTCCTTCTGCTGCTCCTTCTCCTTCTCCTTTTTCTGCCTCCCCCACTGCTTCTACTCCTGTTTCTTTTGTTTATTTTTTTCTTCTGTTTCTGCTTCTCCTGCTTCTGCTTCTACTGCTATCCTTATGCTTCTCCTTCTCCTTCTCCTTCTTCTTCTTCTTCTTCTTCTTCTTCTTCTTCTTCTTCTTCTTCTTCTTCTTCTTCTTCTTCTTCTTCTTCCTCTTCTTCCTCTTCTTCTTCTCTTTCTTCTGCTTCTGCTTTTCCTGCTTCTTCTGGTTCTACTGCTTCTCTTTCTGCTACTCATTCTGCTTCTGCTTCTGCTTCTCCTATTGCTTCTGCTGCTCTTCCTTCTCTGTCTCCTACTTCTACTTCTTCTTCTGCTTCTGCTTCTTCTGCTTCTCCTGCTTCTTCTTCTGCATCTCCTTCTGCTTGTGCTTGTCCTTATGCTTATTCTTCTGTTTCTGCTTCTCCTTCAGCTTCTTCTGCTTCTCCTTCTGATTCTCCTTCTGCTTCTGCTTCTGTTTCTCCTTCTTGTTCTCGTTCTTCTGCTTTTCCTTCTGCTTCTCCTTCTGCTTCTGCTGCAAGTGCTACTGGTTCTTCTGTTTCTTCTGCTCCTCCTTCTGCTTTTGATTCTCTTTCCGCTTCTGCTTCTCCTTCAGCTTCTCATTCTGCTTCTCCTTATTCTGCTTCTTCTGCTTCCCCTGCTTCTCCTTCTGCTTCAGGTTCTGCTTCTGCTTCTTCGGATTCTTATGCTTCTGCTTCTCCTGCTTCTGCTTCTTCTTCTTCTCCTCCTTCTCTTTCTGCTTCTCCTTCTGTTTCTGCTTCTCCTTCTTCTTCTGCTTCTTCTCCTTCTTCTGTTTCTTCTGCTTCTGCTTCTCCTGCTTCTGCTTCTCCTGCTTCTCGTTCTGCTTCTCTTTCTGCTTCTCCTTCTCCTTCTACTTCTTCTGCTTCTCCTTCTGCTTCTGCTTCTCCTTCTGCTTCTGCTTCTGCTTCAATTTCTTCTTCTGCTTCTTATTCTGCTTCTGCGTCCTCTGTTTCTTCTGCTTCTTCTGCTTCTGCTTCTCCTGCTTCTCCTCCTTCTCGTGCTGCTTCTCCTTCTGCGTCTCTTTCTGCTTCTGCTTATCCTTTTGCTTCTCCTACTCCTAACCTTCTCTATAGCCTTCTCCTTCTGCTTCTCCTGCTGCTTCTGCTTCTGCTTATTCTACTCTTTCTGTTTCTTCTGCTTCTGCTTCAGATTGTGCTTCTTCTGTTTCTCCTTCTGCTTCAATACTGCTTCTGCTTCTTCGGCTTCTCCTGTTTCTTCTGCTTCTGCTTCTCCTGCTTTTTCTGCTTCTCCTGCTTCTCTTTCTCCATCTCCTTCTGCTTCTGCTTCTCCTACTTCTTCTGCTTCTGCTCTTCTCCTTCTTCTGTTTCTTTTGATTCTGATTCTTCTGCTTCTTCTTCTTCTTCTTCTGTTTCTTCTGATTCTACTTCTGCTTCTCCTTCTTCTCCTTCTCTTTCTGCTTCTACTTCTGCTTCTTATGATTTTCCTGCTTCTCCTTCTTGTTCTCCTTGTGTTTCTGCTTCTCTTTCTGCTTCTGATTCTCCTTCTGCTGCTCCTTCTCCTTCTCCTTTTTCTGCCTCCCCCACTGCTTCTACTCCTGCTTCTTTGTTTATTTTTTTTCTTCTGTTTCTGCTTCTCTGCTTCGCTTTCTTCTGCTTCTACTGCTATCCTTATGCTTCTCCTTCTCCTTCTCCTCTCTCTCTCTCTCTCTCTTCTTCTTCTTCTCTCTCTCTCTCTCTC
>NW_012295820.1:0-4996 GCF_000151885.1 Dipodomys ordii
AAGAAGAAGAAGAAGAAGAAGAAGAAGAAGAAGAAGAAGAAGTGAGGAGGAGGAGAAGGAGAAGAAGGAGAAGCATAAGGAGAAGCATAAGGAGAAGCATAAGGAGAAGCATAAGGAGAAGTAGTAGATGCAGGAGAAGCAGAAGAAATAGAATAAGCAAAAGAAGCAAAAGCAGAAGCAGTGGGAGAAGCAGAAGAAGGAGAAGGAGAAGGAGCAGCAGAATGAGAAGCAGAAGCAGAAAGAGGAGCAGAAACAGAAGGAGAACAAAAGGAGAAGCAGGAGAATCAGAAGAAGCAGAAGTAGAAACAGAAAGAGAAGTAGAAGAAGGAGAAGCAGAAGTAGAATCAGAAGAAACAGAAGAAGAAGAAGAAGAAGAAACAGAAGCAAAAGTAACAGAAGAAGGAGAAGAGCAGAAGCAGAAGCAGAAGGAAAAGCAGAAGCAGAAGGAGAAGCCGAAAGAGAAGCAGGAGAAGCTGAAGAAGCAGGAGAAGCAGAAGCAGAAGAAACAGGAGAAGCCGAAGAAGCAGAAGCAGAATCTGAAGCAGAAGGAGAAACAGAAGAAGCACAATGTGAAGCAGAAGCAGAAGAAACAGAAATAGTAGAATAAGCAGAAGCAGAAGCACCAGGAGAAGCAAAAGAAGGAGAAGGAGAAGCAGAGGCAGAAGAAGAAGCATAAGGACAAGCACAAGCAGAAGGAGATGTAGAAGGAGAAGCAGGAGAAGCAGAAGATGAAGGAGAAGCAGAAGGATGAGAAGCAGAAGGAGGAGAAGGAGAAGGAGGAGAAGCAGAATGCAGAAGGAGAGGCAGAAGCGGAATGAGAACCAGAAAGAGAAGCAGGAGAAGCACAAGAAGCAGAAGCAGGAGAAGCCGAAACAGAAGAAGCAGAACAAGCAGAAGCAGAAGCAGAAGTAGAAGCAGAAGCAGAAGGAAAAGCAGCAGAAGAAGTAGAACCAGAAATTCAGGCAGGAGAAACAGAAGAAGCAGAAGCAGAAGGAGAAGGAGAAGCAAAAAGAGAAGCAGTAGTAGAAGTAGAAGAAGCAGCAGAAGGAGAAGCAGCAGAAGAAGCAGAAAAACAAGCAGGAGAAGCAGAAGCAGAAAGAGAAGTAGAAGCAGAAGAAGCAGAAGCAGAAGAAGAAGCAGTAGAAGCACAAGAAGCAGAAGCAGGAGAAGCAGAAGCAGAAGATAAAGAAGAAGCATAAGAAGCAGAAGCAGAGGGAGAAACAGAAGAAGGAGAAAGAGCAGGAGAATGTGAAGCAGAAGGAGATGCAGAAGCAGAAAGAGAAGCAGAAACAGAAGGAGAAGAAGAAGGAGAAGTTGGAGAATCAGAAGAAGCAGAAGCAGAAGCAGAAAGAGAAGGAGAAGAAGGAGAAGGAGAAGCAGAAGTAGAAGGACAAGCAGGAGAAGCAGAAGCGGGAGGAGCAGAAGAAGAAGAAGAAGAAGAAGAAGAAGAAGAAGAAGAAGAAGAAGAAGAAGAAGAAGAAGAAGAAGAAGAAGAAGAAGAAGAAGAAGAAGAAGAAACAGAAGAAAGAGAAGGAGCAGAAGGAGAAGCAGAAGCAGAAGGAGAAGCAAAAGAGAAGCAGAAGAAGCTGAAGAAGCAGTAGCAGGAGAAGCAGAAGCAGAAGAAGCAGAAGAAGCCCAAGAAACAGAAGGAGAACCTGAAGCAGAAGGAGAAGCAGAAGCAGCAGAAGCTGGAAAAGTAGAAGCAGAAGGAACAGAACAAGCAGAAGAAGCAGAAGAAGAACGAGAAGCAGAAGAAGAACAAGGAGAAAGAGAAGGATTAGGAGTAGGAGAAACAGAAGGATAAGCAGAAGCAGAAAGAGAAGGCGAATGAGAAGGAGAAGCAGAAGAAGCAGAAGCAGAATGAAAAGCAGAAGAAGGAGAAATTGAAACAGAAGATGCAGAAGAAGAAGCAGAAGCAGTAGTAGAAGCAGAAGAAGGAGAAGCAGAAGGAGAAGCATAAAGAGAAACAGAAGGAGAAGCAGGAGAAGCAGAAGCAGGAGAAGCAGAATCAGAAGAAATAGAAGAAGGAGAAGAAGCAGAAGCAGAAAGAGAAGCAGAAACAGAAGGAGAAGCAAAAATAGAAGCAGAAGAAGCCGAAGAAGCAAAAGCAGAACCTAAAGCAGAAGGAGAAGCAGGAGAAGCAGAAGAAGCAGAATCTGGAGAAGAAGAAGGAGAAGCAGAAGCAGAAAGAGAAGCAAAAGCAGAAGGAAAAGCAGAAGGAGAAGCAGAAGAAACAGAAGAAGCAGAAGCAGTAGCAGAAGAAGCTGAAGATGCAGAACCAGAAAGAGAAGCAGAAGGAATAGCAGAAGAACGAGAAGGAGAAAGAGAAGGAGAAGCAGAAGGAGAAGCAGGAAAAGCAGAAGAAACAGAAGCAGACGGAGAAGCAGAAGAAGGAGAAGGAGAAGCCGAAGCAGAAGAAGAAGCAGACGAAAAGCACAAGCAGAAGGAGATGCAGAAGGAGAAGCAGGAGATGCAGAAGAAGCAGAAGCAGAAGGAGAAGAAGAAGGAGAAGAATCAGAATCAGAAGAAGCAGAAGCAGAAATAGAAAGAGAAGCCGACGAAGAGAAGCAGAACGAGAAGCAGGAGAAGCAGGAGAAGAACAAGCGGGAGAAGCAGCAGAAGAAGAAACAGAAGGAGAAGGAGCAGAAGCAGAAGCAGAAGCGGAAAGAGAAGCAGGAAAAGCAGAAGAAGCAGAAGCAGGAGAAGCAGAAGAAGAAGAAACAGGAGAAGGACAAGAAGCAGAAGCAGAAGCAGAAGGAGAAGCAGAAACAGAAGGAGAAGCAGAAAGAGAAAGAGGGGAAGCAGAAGAAGCAGAAGCAGGAGAAGCAGAAGCATAAGAATCCGAAGAAGCAGAAGCAGAACCTGAAGCAGAAGGAGAAGCAGGAGAAGCAGAAGAAGCCGAATCTGGAGAAGCAGAATGAGAAGCTGAAGTAGAAGCAGAAGCAGAAGCAGAAAGAGAATCAAAAGCAGAAGTAGAAGCAGAAGAAACAGAAGAAGCAGAAGCAGAAGCAGTTGCAGCAGAAGCAGAAGGAGAAGCAGAAGGAAAAGCAGAAGAACGAGAAGGAGAAGGAGAAACAGAAGGAGAAGCAGAAGGAGAATCAGAAGGAGAAGCAGAAGAAGCAGAAGGAGAAGCAGAAGGAGAAACAGAAGCAGAAGAAACAGCAGAAAGAGAAGCAGAAGCAGAAGAAGATGCAGAAGGAGAAGCAGGAGAAGCAAAAGAAGCAGAAGCAGAAGGAGAAGTAGAAGAAGGAGAAGGAGAAGGAAGAGCCGCAGAAGAAATAGGAGAAGCAGAAAGAGGAGCAGAAGCAGAATGAGAAGCAGAAAGAGAAGCAGTAGAAGCAGAAGAAGCAGGAAAAGCAGAAGCAGAAGAAAGAGAAGAAGACGAAGAAGAAGAAGAAGAAGCATAAGGAGAAGCATAAGGAGAAGCATAAGGAGAAATATAAGGAGAAGCAGTAGAAGCAGAAGAAGCAGGAGAAGCAGAAGAAAAGAATAAGCAAAAGAAGCAGAAGCAGTGGGAGAAGCAGAAGAAGGAGAAGGAGAAGCAGAAGGAGAAGCAGAAGCAGAAAGAGAAGCAGAAACAGAAGGAGAACAAGAAGGAGAAGCAGGAGAATCAGAAGAAGCAGAAAGAGAAGGAGAAGAAGGAGAAGTAGAAGTAGAATCAGAAGCAACAGAAGAGGAAGAAGCAGGAGAAACAGAAGCAAAAGAAACAGAAGAAGGAGAAGAGCAGAAGCAGAAGGAGAAGCAGAAGCAGAAGGAGAAGAAGAAAGAGAAGCAGAAGAAGGAGCAGGAGAAGGAAAAGCAGCAGGAGAAGCAGAAAGAGCAGCAGAAGGAGGAGCAGGAGATGCAGAAACAGGAGAAGCATAAGCAGAACAAACAGGAGAAGGACAAGAAGCAGAAGCAGAAGGAGAAGCAGAAACAGAAGTAGAAGAAGAAAGAGAAGGAGGGGAAGCAGAAGAAGCAGAAGCAGGAGAAGCAGAAGCATAAGAATCCGAAGAAGCAGAAGGAGAACCTCAGGCAAAAGGAGAAGCAGGAGAAGCAGAAGAAGCAGAATTTGGAGAAGCAGACGGAGAAGCAGAAGGAGAAGCAGAAGCAGAAAGAGAATCAAAATCAGAAGGAGAAGCAGAAGAAACAGAATAAGTAGAAGCAGTAGCAGTTGTAGCAGAAGCAGAACGAGAAGCAGAAGGAAAAGCAGAAGAACAAGAAGGAGAAGGAGAAAGAGAAGGAGAAGCAGAAAGAGAAGCAGGTAAAGCAGAAGAAGAAGAAGCAGAAGGAGAATCAGAAGGAGAAGCAGAAGAAGGAGAAGGAGAAGCAGAAGCAGAAGAAGATGCAGAAGGAAAAGCAGAAGAAGCAGAAGCAGAAGGAGAAGCAGGAAAAGCAGAAGAAGCAGAAGCAAAACGAGAAGCAAAAGAAGGAGAAGGAGAAGCAGAGGCAAAAGAAGAAGCATAAGGACAAGCACAAGCAGAAGGAGATGCAGAAGGAGAAGCAGAAGAAGCAGAAGATGAAGGAGAAGCAGAAGTAGGAGAAGGAGAAGGAGAAGCAGAAGCAGAAGGAGAACAGAAGCGGAATGAGAAGCAGAAAGAGAAGCAGGAGAAGCACAAGAAGCAGAAGCAGAAGAAGCCGAAAGAGAAGAAGCAGAAGAAGCAGAATCAGAATCAGAAGTAGAAGCAGAAGCAGAAGGAGAAGCAGCAGAAGAAGTAGAATAAGAAATTCAGGCAGGAGAAACAGAAGAAGCAGAAGCAGAAGCAGAAGGCAAAGCAAAAAGAGAAGGAGAAGGAGAAGTAGAAGAAGCAGCAGAAAGAGAAGCAGCAGAAGAAGCAGAAAAACAAGCAGGAGAAGCAGAAGCACAAAGAGAAGTAGAAGCAGAAGAAGCAGAAGCAGAAGAAGAAGCAGTAGGAGCATAAGAAGCAGAAGCAGGAGAAGCAGAAGCAGAAGATAAAGAAGAAGCAGAAGCAGAGGGAGAAACAGAAGAAGGAGAAAGAGCAGCAGAAGGTGAAGC
>NW_012295821.1:0-4996 GCF_000151885.1 Dipodomys ordii
TGTGTCCCCTCTGTGTGCCCGCTGAGTCACGCTGTGTACCCCGCTATGTCCAGCAGTGTCACCGATGTGTCCCACAGTCTCCATTATCTGTCTCCGCTGTGTCCCGCTGTGTCCCCCGCTTTGTCCCGCTGTGTACCGCTGTGTCCCCCGCATTGTCCTTCTGTGTCCACACAGTGTCCCGCTGTGTCCCACTATGTCACACTGTGTCCCGTGGTGTCCCCGCTGTGTCCCGCTGTGTCCCGCAGTTTCCCCCGCTGTGTCCCCCGCTATGTCATGCTGTGTCCCCCACTTTGTCCCGCTCTGTCCTTGCTGTGTCCCCCGCTGTGTCCCCCGCTGAGTCCCCGCTGTGTCACCGCTGTGTCCCGCTGTTTCCTCGCTGTGTCCCCTGCTGTCTCCGTCTCTGTCCCCCGCTGTGTCTCACGCTTTGTACCTGCTGTGTCCCACTGTGTCCAGCTGAATCCGGCTGTGCCCCCACTGTGTCCCGTTTTGTCCACAGCTATGTACCACACCTTGTAACGCTGTGTCCCCGCTGTATCGACTCTGTGTCCCGCTGTGTCCCGCTGTGTCCTCGATCTGTTCCCCGCTGGGTCCCGCTGGGTCCCCCGCTGTGTCCCCCGCTGTGTCCTCGCTGTGTCCCCTGCTGTGTCCCGCTGTGTCCTCACTGGGTCCACCACTGTGTCCCGCTGTGTCCCCCGCTATGTCGCGCTGTGTCCGGCTGTGTCCCGCTCTGTCCCCGCTGTGTCCTTCTGTGTCCCCGCTGTGTGCCTGCTGTGTCCCGCTGTGTCTCCCGCTTTGTCCCACTGTGTCCCATTGTGTCCCTGCTGTGTCCCGCTGTGTCCCGCTGTGTCCCCGCTGTGTGCCCGCTGTGTCCCGCTGTGTACCCCGCTGTGTCCAGCTGTGTCACCGCTGTGTCTCGCTGTGGCCACTCTCTGTCTCCACTGTCCCCCGCTGTGTGCCCCACTGTGGCCCGCTGTGGCCCGCTGTGTCCCCCGCTTTGTCCTGCTGTGTCCCGCAGTGTCGCCGCTGTGTCCCGCTGTGTAACACTGTGTCCCATGGTGTCCCACTTTGTCCCACAATGTGTCCACCGCTGAGTACCCTCTGTGTCGCCGCTGTGTCCCACTGTGTCCTCGCTGTGTCCCCCGCTGTGTCCCGCTGGGTCTTCCCTGTGTCCCCCGCTGTGTCCTGCTGTGTCCTCGCTGTGTTCCCCGCTGTGTCCAGCTGTTTCCTCCACTGTGTCCCCCAGTGTGTCCTCGCTGTGTCCCACGCTGTGTCCCACTGTGTCCCGCTGTGTCCTCGCTATGTCCCCCTCTGTGTCCCGCTGTGTCCCCCGCCGTGTCCCGCTGTGTCCTGCTGTGTCCCGCTGCGTCCCCCCTGTGTCCCGCTGTGTCCCGCTTTGTCCCCCACTGTGTCCCGCAGTGACCACGTTGTGTCCCGCTGTGTCCCACTGTGTCCCGTGATGTCCCGCTTTTTCCCCCGCTGTGTCACCGGCTGAGTCTCGCTGTGTCCCCACTGTGTCCTCTTCTGTGTTCCCGCTGTGTCCTGCTCTGTTCCCCACTGTGTCTCCCATTTTTGTCCCTGCTGTGACCTGATGTGTCCCTCTGTGTCCCGCTGTGTCCCCCACTGTGTCCCGTTGTGTCAACAGCTGTGTACCCCGCTGTGTCCCGCTGTGTACCCGCTGTATCGACGCTGTGTCCCGCTGGGTCATGCTGTGTCTCTCTCTGTGTTCCCCACTGTGTCCCGCTCTGTCTCCCGCTGTGTCCCTTGCTGTGTCCCCGCTGTGTCCCGCTGTGTCCCCCGCTGTGTCCTTGCTGTGTCCCCGCTGGGTCCCGCTGGGTCCCACAGTGTCCCCCGCTGAGTCCGGTTGTTTCACCGCTGTGTCCCGCTGTGTCCCCACTCTATCGACGCTGTGTCCCGCTGTGTCCCGCTGTGTCCTCTCTTTGTTCCCCGCTGTGTCCCGCTGTGTTCCCCGCTGTGTCTCTCGCTGTGTCCCGCTGTGTCCCCGGCTGTGTCAGGCTGTGTCCCGCTGTGTCCCCCGCTGTGTCCTTGCTGTGTCCCCGCTGTGTCCCGCTGTGTCCCGCAGTGTCCCCAGCTGTGTCCCGCTGTGTCACCGCTGTGTCCCGCTTTGTCCTCGCTATGTCCCCCGCTGTGTCCCGCTTTGTGCCTGCTGTGTACCCCGCTGTGTCCCTCTGTGTCCCCCGCTGTGTCCCGCTGTGTCCCCTGCTGTGTCCCCACTGTGTCACGCTGTGTTTCGCTGTGTCCGGCTGTGTCCTCGCTCTGTTTCCGTCAGTGTCCAGCTGTGTCCTCCCTGTGTACCCCGCTATGTCCCGCTGAGTCCCCTGCTGTGTCCCGCTGTGTCCCGCTGTGTCCAGCTCTGTCCCTGTTGTGAGTCCGCTGTGCCCCACTGTGTACCCTTCTGTGTCCAGCTGTGTCCCCTGTGTGTCCCGCTGTGTCCCTTCTCTTTCCCCCGCTGTCCACCGCTGTGTACCCCGGTTGTGTCCCGCAGTGTCCCCCCTGTGTGCCGCTGTGTCCTACTGTGTCCCGTGGTGTCCAGCTTTTTCTCCTCTATGTCCCCTGCTGAGTCCCTTCTGTGTCCCCGCTATGGCCAGCTGTGTCCTCGCTGTGTCCTCTGCTGTCTCCCGTTTGTCCCACGCTGTGTCCTACTGTGTCCCACTGTGTCCCTGCTGTGTCCCCCGCTGTGTCCCTGCTGTGTCCCGCTCTGTCCCCCGCTGTGTCCTGCTGGGTCCCGCTGGGTCCCCGCTGTGTCCCTGCTGTGTCCGGCTGTGTCCCCTGCTGTGTCCTGCTGGGTCCCGCTGGGTCCCCCGCTGTGTCCCGCTGTGTCCCCGCAGGTTCACCGCTGTTTCACGCTGTGTCCTGCGGTGTTCCTTGGTGTCCCGCTTTGTCCCCCGCTGTGTCCCGCTTGTGTCCACGGCTGGGTCCCCGCTGTGTCCCGCTGTGTCTCGCTGTGTCCCGCTGTGTCCTCGCTTTGTCCCATGCTGTGTTAAGCTGTGTTCTCCCAGTGTCCCCCGCTGTGTCCCGCTGTGTCCCCTGCTGTGCCCCGCAGTGTCCCGCTGTGTCCCGCTGTGTCCCGCTGGGTCCCCCGCTGTGTCCCACTGTGTCCCCCTCTGTGCCCCGCAGTGCCCCGCTGTGTCCCGCTCTGTCCCCCACTGTGTCCCCCGCTGTGTCCTCTGTGTCGACGCTGTGTCCCGCTGTGTCCTCGCTGTGTCCCCTGCTGTCTCCCGCTTTGTCCCACGCTGTGCCCCACTGTGTCCCGCTGTGTCCTCGCTGTGTCCCCTGCTGTGTCCTGCTGTGTTCCCGCTGTGTCCCAAGCTGTGTCCCGCTGTGTCCCGCTGTGTGCCCCGCTGTGTCCCACTATGTTCCCGCAATGTCCCCGCTGTGTCCCCGCTGTGTCCTCGCTGTGTTCCCCGCTGTGTCCCGCTGTGTCCCCCGCTGTGTCTCACTGTGTCTACTGCTCTGTCCCCACTGTGTCCCGCTGTGTCTCGCTGTGTCCCGCTGAGTCCTCGCTGTATCCCCACGCTGTGTTCCTGCTGTGTCCTCGCTGTGTCCCCCGCTGTGTTCCGATGTGTCCCACTGTGTCCTCGCTGTGTCCCCCTCTGTGTCCCGCTGTGTCCCCCGCCGTGTCCAGACTGTGTCCGGCTGTGTCCCGCTGTGTCCCGCTGTGTCCTGCTTTGTCCCCCACTGTGTCCCGCTGTGTCCCCGCAGTGACCCCGCTGTGTCCCGCTGTGTCCCACTGTGTCCCGTGGTGTCCCGCTTTTTCCCCCGCTGTGTCCCCGGCAGAGTCTCGCTGTTTCCCCACTGTGTCCTCTCTGTGTCCCCCGCTGTGTCCTGCTCTGTCCCCCACTGAGTCTCCCGTTTTGTCCCCGCTGTGCCCCGCTGTGTCCCGCTGTGTCCCGCTGTGTCCCCCACTGTGTCCCGTTGTGTCATCAGCTGTGTACCCCGCTGTGTCCCGCTGTGCTCCCGCTGTATCGACACTTTGTCCCGCTGGGTCCTGCTGTGTCCTCTCTGTGTTCCCCACTGTGTCCCGCTGTGTCCCCCGCTGTGTCCCGCAGTATCCCCCGCTGAGTCCCCCTTTGTCACCGCTGTGTCCCTCTGTGTCCCCGCTCTATCGACGCTGGGTCCCGCTGGGTCCCGCTGTGTCCTCTCTTTGTTCTCCGTTGTGTCCAGCTGTGTCCCCCGCTGTGTCTCTCGCTGTGTCCCTCTGTGTCCCCGGCTGTGTCCGGCTGTGTCTTGCTGTGTCCTTGCTGTGTCCCCGCTGTGTCCCGATGTGACCCGCAGTGTCCCCACCTGAGTCCCGCTGTGTCACCGCTGTGTCCCGCTGTGTCCTCGCTGTGTCCCCCGCTGTGTCCCGCTTTGTCCCCGCTGTGTACTGCTGTGTCCCCCGCTGTGTCCCGCTGGGTCCCGCTGTGTCCCCCGCTGTGTCCCGCTGTGTCCCTGCAGGTTCACCGCTGTTTCACGCTGTGTCCTGCTGTGTCTCGCTGTGTCCCGCTGTGTCCTCACTTTGTCCCATGCTGTGTTCCGCTGTGTCCTCCCAGTGTCCCCCGCTGTGTCCCGCTGTGTCCCCCGCTGTGCCCCGCAGTGTCCCGCTGTGTCCCGCTGTGTCCTTGCTGTGTCCCACTATGTCCCCGCTGTTTCCCCGCTGGGTCCTGCTGTGTCACGCTCTGTCCCGCTGGGTCCACAGCTGTGTACCCCGCTGTGTCCCGCTGTGTCCCCGCTGTATCGACGCTGTGTCCCGCTTGGTCCCGCTGTGTCCTCGCAGTGTTCCCCGCTGTGTCCCGCTGTTTACCCCTCTGTGTCCCCGCTGTGTCCCGCTGTGTCCCGCTGTGTACTGCTGTGTCCCCCGCTGAGTCCCTCTGTGTCCCCGCTGTGTCCCAATGTGTCCGCGCTGTGTCCCCTGCTGTGTCCCACTGTGTTCCCCCTGTTTCCAACCGCTGTGTCCCGCTGTGTCCCGCTGTGTTTCCTGCTGTGTCCTCTGCTCTGA
>NW_012295822.1:0-4995 GCF_000151885.1 Dipodomys ordii
TGACTCCACATGTCTCAGTGTTACACAGCCGGTCACAGCGGGAACTGGCGGGGACACATCGGGACAAAGTGGGGGATGCATTGGGACGCATCGGGGCTCAGCAGGTCCCAGCGGGGAAACAGGGGGGACACAGTGGGACACTGCGAGGACTCAGCGGGACACAGCGGGACTGTGCGGGGCACAGCGGGGGACACAGCGGGGGAAACAGGGAGGACATAGCGGAACACAGCATGGCACAATGCGAAGACACAGCGGGAAACAGCGAGACATTGCGGGACCCAGTGGGGACCCAGCAGTGGACACAGCGGGACACAGCGGGGGACAAAGCAGGACACCACGGAACATAGCAGGACACAGCGTGAAACAGCGGTGAACCTGCGGGGACACACCGGTACACAGCGGGGGACACAGCGGGACCCAGTGGGACACAGCAGGACACAGGGGGGGACACAGCGGGACACAGCGGGACACAGCGGGGGACACAGCAGGGACACAGTGGAACTCAGTAGGACATAGCGTGGGACAAAGTGGGAGACAGCGGAGGTCACAGTGAGGACACAGCTGGACACAGCGGGGACACAGAGGGGACTCAGCAGGGGACATAGTGGAAAAAAGCGGGACACAGTAGGACACAGCGGGACACAGCGGGGACACTGCGGGACACAGCCAGGGGACACAGCGGTGGACAGCAGGGGACAGAGAAGGGACACAGCGGGACACAGAGGGGACACAGCTGGACACAGAAGGGTACACAGCGGGACACAGCGGACACACAGTGGGGAAAGAGCTGGACACAGAAGGACACAGAAGGGACAGAGCGTGACACAGCTGGACACTGAGGGAGACAGAGCGAGGACACAGCCGGACACAGCGAAACACAGCGTGACACAGTGGGGACACAGCAGGGGACACAGCGGGACACAGCGGGGGACACAGCGGGACACAGCGGGACACAGCGGTGACAAAGCGGGACACAGCGGGGGACACAGCGAGGACACAGCGGGACACAGCGGGACACAGAAAGGCACAACGGGGTCACAGCAGTGGACACAGCGGGACACAGCGGGGGACACAGTGGGACACAGCGGGGGACACAGGGGACACAGAGGGGACATAGCGGGGGACACAGCGGGACCCAGCAGGACACAGCGGGGGACACTGCTTGACACAGTGTGACACAGCGGGGGACACTCCAGGGACACATTGGGACACAGTAGGACACAGCGTGGGACAAAGCAGGAGACAGCGGATGACACAGCGAGGACACAGCTGGACACAGCGGGGACACAGAGGGGATTCATCAGGGGACATAGAGGGAAAAAAGCGGGACACCACGGGACACAGTAGGACACAGCGGGACACAGCGGGGACATTGCGGGACACATCCAGGGGACACAGCGGTGGACAGCGGGGGACAGAGAAGGGACACAGCGGGACACAGTAGGGGACACAGCTGGACACAGAAGGGTACACAGCGGGGCACAGCGGACACACAACCGGGACAGAGCTGGACACAGAGGGACAAAGATGGGACAGAGCGTGACACAGCGGGACACAGCGGGACAGAGCAGGGGACTCAGCGGGACACAGCGGGGGACACAGGGAGGACACAGCTGGACACTGAATGAGACAGAGCGAGGACACAGCCGGACACAGCGAAACACAGCGTGACACAGTGGGGACACAGCAGGAGACACAGCGGGACACAGCCGGGGACACAGAGGGACACAGCGGGGTGCACAGCAAGGAAAGAGGGACACAGCGGGGGACACAGCGAGGACACAGCGGGACACAGCGGTGACACAGCGGGACACAGCTGGGGACACTGCGGGACACAGCGGGACACAGCGGCGACACAGCAAGGACACAGCAGGGTACAGAGCGGGAGACAGTGGGGGACACAGCGAGGACACAGCGGGACACAGCGCTGACACTGCGGGGGACACAGCGGGGGACACAGCGGGGGACACAGCCGGACACAGCGGGACACAGCGGGGGACACAGGGGGGGACACAGCGGGACCCAGCGCGGGACACAGCGAGGACACATTGGGACACAGCGGGGACACAGCGGGACTCACCGGGGGACACAGCAGTACACAGCGGGACACAGCGGGGGACACAGAGGGGTAAACAGCGGGACACAGCGGGGAACACAGCGAGGACACAGCGGGACCAAGCGGGACACAGCGTCGATACAGTGGGGACACAGCGGGACACAGCGGGGTACACAGCTGGGTACACAACGGGACACAGCGGGGGACACAGCGAGGACACAGCAGAACACAGCATGGGAAACAGCGAGGACACAGCGGGACACAGCGAGACACAGCGGGACACAGTGGGGACACAGCAGTAGACACAGTGGGACACAGCGAGGACACAGCGGGAACACAGCAGGGACACAGCGGCACCCAGCAGGACACAGCGGGGCACACAGCGGGACACAGCGGGACACAGCTTGGGACACAGCGGGAACACAGCAGGACACAGCCGGGAACACAACGAGGACACAGCGGGACACAGCGGGACACAGCGTGGGACAAAGCGGGAGATAGCAGGGGACACAGCGAGGACAAAGCGGGACACAGTGGTGACACATAGAGGACTCAGCGGGGGACACAGTGGGGGACAGAGCGGGACACAGTGGGACCCAGCGGGGACAAATCATGAGACAAAGCGGTGGACAGAGCGGGAGACAGAGGCGGACACAGTGAGGACACAGCGGGACACAGCGGGGACACAGAGGTGGCTCAGGGAGGCCACAGCGGGGGACAAAGCGGGACACCACGGAACACAGCGGGACACAGCGTGAAACAGCGGTGAACCTGCGGGGACAGCGGGACACAGCAGGGGACACAGCGGGACACAGCAGGGACACAGCGGGGACACAGCGGGACCCAGCAGGACACAGCGGGACACAGCAGGAAACAGCGGGGGACACAGCGGGACACAGCGGGGGACACAGCGGGACACAGCGGGGACACAGAGGGGACTCAGCAGGGGACATAGCGGGGGACAAATCGGGACACCACAGGACATAGTGGGACACAGCGGGACACAGCGGGGACACTGCGGGGACACAGCGGGACAAAGCGGGACACAGCGGGGACACAGAGGTGGCTCAGGGAGGCCACAGCGGGGGACAAAGCGGGACACCACGGAACACAGCGGGACACAGCGTGAAACAGCGGGACACTGCGGGGCACAGCGGGGGACACAGCAGGACACAGCGGGGGACACAGGGAGGACACAGCGGAACACAGCATGGGACAAAGCGAGGACACAGCGTGAAACAGCGAGACACAGCGGGACCCAGCGGGGACCCAGCAGTGGACACAGCGGGACACAGCGGGGGACAAAGCGGGACACCACGGAACACAGCAGGACACAGCGTGAAACAGCGGTGAACCTGCGGGGACACAGCGGGACACAGCGGGGGACACAGCGGGACACAGCGGGACACAGCGGGGGACACAGCAGGGACACAGTGGGACACAGTAGCACACAGCGTGGGACAAAGCGGGAGACAGCGGAGGACACAGCGAGGACACAGCTGGACACAGCGGGGACACAGAGGGGACTCAGCAGGGGACATAGAGGGGAAAAAGCGGGACACCACGGGACACAGTAGGACACAGCGAGATACAGCGGGGACACTGCGGGACACAGCCGGGGGACACAGCGGTGGACAGCGGGGGAAAGAGAAGGGACACAGCGGGACACAGAGGGGACACAGCTGGACACAGAAGGGTACACAGCGGGGCACAGCGGACACACAACAGGGACAGAGCTGGACACAGAGGGACACAGAGGGGACAGAGCGTGACACAGCGGGACACAGCGGGACACAGCGGGGAACACAGGGAGGAAATAGCGGGACCCAGCGGGACCCAGCGCCGTTACAGCGGGGACACAGCGGGACACAGCGGGGTGCACAGCTGGGGACACAACGGGACACTCGGGGGACACAGCGAGGACACAGCGGGACATAGCGGGACACAGCGGGGACACTGCAGGAACATAGTGGGACACAGCGGCGACACAGATGGGACTCAGCGGGACAAAGCGGGGGACACAGCGGGACACAGCGGGACACAGGTAGGGTCACAGTGGGACACAGCGGGTACAAAGCTTGAGACACAGCGGGGTACAGAGCGGGAGACAGCGGGGGACACAGCGAGGACACAGCGGGACACAGCGCTGACACTGCGGGGGACACAGCGGGGGACACAGCCGGACACAGCCGGACACAGCGGGGGACACAGGGGGGACCCAGCGGGACCCAGCGCGGGACACAGCGAGGACACATTGGGACACAGCGGGGACACAGCGGGACTCAGCGGGGGACACAGCAGTACACAGCGGGACACAGCGGGACACAGCGGGGGACACAGAGGGGTAAACAGCGGGACACAGCGGGGAACACAGCGAGGATACAGCGGGACCAAGCGGGACACAGCGTCGATACAGCGTGGACACAGCGGAACACAGCGGGGTACATAGCTGGGTACACAACGGGACACAGCGGGGGACACAGCGAGGACACAGCAGAACACAGCGTGGGAAACAGCGAGGACACAGCGGGACACAGCGAGACACAGCGGGACACAGCGGGGACACAGCAGTAGACACAGCGGGACACAGCGAGGACACAGCGGGGACACAGCGGGACTCAGCGGGGGACACAGCAGTACACAGCGGGACACAGCGGGGGACACAGGGGGTAAACAGAGGGACACAGCGGGGAACACAGCGAGGACACAGCGGGACTAAGCGGGACACAGCGTCGATACAGCGGGGACACAGTGGGACACAGCGGGGTACACAGCTGGGTACACAACGGGACACAGCGGGGGACACAGCGAGGACACAGCAGAACACAGCGTGGGAAACAGCGAGGACACAGCGGGACACAGCGAGACACAGCGGGACACAGTGGGGACACAGCAGTAGACACAGCGGGACACAGCGAGGACACAGCGGGGACACAGCG
>NW_012295823.1:0-1007 GCF_000151885.1 Dipodomys ordii
ACCGACACTGTGTCCCGCTGGGTCCCGCTGGGTCCTCGCTGGGTCCACCGCTGTGTCCCGCTGTTTCCACCGCTGTGTCCCGCTGTGTCCCCCGCTCTCTCCCCCTGTGTCCACCGCTGTGTCCCGCTGTTTCCCCCGCTGTGTCCCGCTGTGTCCTCGCTGTGTCCCCTGCTGTCTCCCGCTCTGTCCCCCGTTGTGTCTCACGCTTTGTCCCCGCTGTGTCCCACTGTGTTCCGCTGTGTCCCGCTGTGCCCCCACTGTGTCCTGTTGTGTCCACAGCTGTGTAGCACGCTGTGTAACGCTGTATCCCCGCTGTTTCTACGCTGTGTCCCGCTGTGTCCCTCAGTGTCCCCCGCTGTGTCCCCCAATGTGTCCTCGCTGTGTTCCCCGCTGTGTCCCGCTGTGTCCTCGCTGGGTCCCCCGATGTGTCCCGCTGTGTCCCCCGCTGTGTCCCGCTGTGTCCCGCTGTGTCCCTGCTGTGTCCCGCTGTGTCCTGCTGTGTCCTCGCTGTGTCCCCCGCTGTCTCCCGCTCTGTCCCCCGCTACGTCTCACGATTTGTCCTCGCTGTGTCCAACTCTGTCCCGCTCTGCCCCCACTGTGTCCCGATGTGTCCACAGATGTGAACCACGCTGTGTAATGCTGTATCCCCACTGTATCGACAATGTGTCCCGCTGGGTCCCGCTGTGTCCTCGCTGTATTCCCCGCTGTGTCCCGCAGTGTGCCCCGCTGTGTCCCCCGCTGTGTCCTCGCTGTGTCCCCCACTGTGTCCCGCTGTGTCCTCGCTGGGTCCTCCGCTGTGTCCCGCTGTGTCCCCCGCTGTGTCCCGCTGTGTCCCGCTGTGTCCCGCTCTGTCCCTGCTGTGTCCCGCTGTGTCCTGTTGTGTCCTCGCTATGTCCCCCGCTGTCTCCCGCTCTGTCCCCCACAGTGTCTCACGATTTGTCCTCGCTGTGTCCCACTGTGTCCCGCTCTGTCCCGCTGTGCCCCCACTGTGTCTCCTTGTGTCCACA
>NW_012295824.1:0-3986 GCF_000151885.1 Dipodomys ordii
ACGCTGTGTAACACGCTGTGTAACGCTGTGTCCCCGCAGTATCGACGCTGTGTCCCGCTAGGTCCCGCTGTGTCCTCGCTGTGTTCACGGCTGTGTCCCGCAGTGTCCCCCGCTGTGTCCACCGCTGTGTCCTCGCTGTGTTACCCGGTGTGTCCTGCTGTGTCCTCGCTGGGTCCCCCACTGTGTCCCGCTGGGTCCCTCGCTGTGTCCCGCTCTGTCCCGCTCTGTCCCTGCTGTGTCCCGCTGTGTCCTGCTGTGTCCTCGCTGTGTCCCCCACTGTCTCCCGCTCTGTCCCCTGCTACGTCTCACGATTTGTCCTCGCTGTGTCCCACTGTGTCCTGCTGTGCCCCCACTGTGTCCCGTTGTGTCCACAAATGTGTACCACGCTGTGTAACGCTGTATCCCTGCTGTATCGACGCTGTGTCCCGCTGTGTCCCTCAGTGTCCCCCGCTGTGTCCCCCGCTGTGTCCTTGCTGTGTTCCCCGCTGTGTCCCCCGCTGTGTCCTTGCTGTGTCCCCCACTGTGTCCCGCTGTGTCCTCGCTGGGTCCTCTGCTGTGTCCCGCTGTGTCCCCCGCTGTGTCCCGCTGTGTCCCGCTCTGTCCCGCTCTGTCCTTGCTGTGTCCCGCTGTGTACTGCTGTGTCCTCGCTGTGTCCCCCGCTGTCTCCCGCTCTGTCCCCCGCTGTGTCTCACGATTTGTCCTCGCTGTGTCCCACCGTGTCCCGCTCTGTCCCGCTGTGCCCCCACTGTGTCCCCTTGTGTCCACAGATTTGTACCACACTGTGTAACACTGTGTAACGCTGTATCCCCGCTGTATCGACGCTGGGTCCCGCTGGGTCCCGCTGTGTCCTCACCGTGTTCCCTGCTGTGTCCCGCTGTGTCCTGCTGTGTCCTCGCTGTGTCCCCCGCTGTCTCCCGCTCTGTCCCCCGCTACGTCTCACGATTTGTCCTCGCTGTGTCCCGCTGTGTCCCGCTGTGCCCCCACTGTGTCCCGCTGTGTCCTCGCTGTGTCCCCCACTGTCTCCCGCTCTGTCCCCCGCTGTGTCTCACGCTTTGTCCCCGCTGTGTCCCACTGTGTTCCGCTGTGTCCCGCTGTGCCCCCACTGTGTCCCGTTGTGTCCACAGCTGTGTACCACGCTCTGTAACGCTTTGTCCCCGCAGTATCGACGCTGTGTCCCGCTGGGTCCCACTGTGTCCTCACTGTATTCACAGCTGTGTCCCGCAGTGTCCCCCGCTGTGTCCTCGCTGTGTTCCCCGGTGTGTCCCGCTGTGTCCTTGCTGGGTCCCCCACTGTGCCCCGCTGTGTCCCTCTCTGTGTCCCGCTGTGTCCCGCTCTGTCCTTGCTGTGTCCCGCTGTGTCCTGCTGTGTCCTCGCTGTGTCCCCCGCTCTCTCCCGCTCTGTCCCCCGCTATGTCTCACGATTTGTCCTCGCTGTGTCCCACTGTGTCCTGCTGTGCCCCCACCGTGTCCCGTTGTGTCCACAGATGTGTACCACGCTGTGTAACGCTGTATCCCCGCTGTATCGACGCTGTGTCCCGCTGTGTCCCGCTGTGTCCTCGCTGGGTCCCCCGCTGTGTCCCGCTGTGTCCCGCTGTGTCCCCCGCTGTGTCCCGCTGGGTCCCGCTCTGTCCCGCTCTGTCCCTGCTGTGTCCCGCTGTGTACTGCTGTGTCCTCGCTGTGTCCCCCGCTGTCTCCCGCTCTGTCCCGCACTGTGTCTCACGATTTGTCCTCGCTGTGTCCCACTGTGTCCCGCTGTGTCCCGCTGTGCCCCCACTGTGTCCCGTTGTGTCCACAGATGTGTACCACGCTGTGTAAGGCTGTATCCCAGGTGTATCGACGCTGTGTCCCGCTGGGTCCCGCTGGGTCCTCGCTGGGTCCACCGCTGTGTCCCGCTGTTTCCACCGCTGTGTCCCCCGCTCTCTCCCCCTGTGTCCACCGCTGTGTCCCACTGTTTCCCCCGCTGTGTCCCGTTGTGTCCTCGCTGTGTCCCCTGCTGTCTCCCGCTCTGTCCCCCGCTGTGTCTCACGCTTTGTCCCCGCTGTGTCCCACTGTGTTCCGCTGTGTCCCGCTGTGCCCCCACTGTGTCCCGTTGTGTCCACAGCTGTGTACCACGCTGTGTAATGCTGTGTCCCCGTAGTATCGACGCTGTGTCCCGCTGGGTCCCACTGTGTCCTCGCTGTGTTCATTGCTGTGTCCCGCAGTGTCCCCCGCTGTGTCCCCTGCTGTGTCCTCGCTGTGTTCCCCGGTGTGTCCCGCTGTGTCCTCGCTGGGTCCCCCAATGTGTCCCGCTGTGTCCCTCGCTGTGTCCCGCTGTGTCCCGCTCTGTCCCTGCTGTGTCCCGCTCTGTCCTGCTGTGTCCTCGCTGTGTCCCCCGCTGTCTCCCGCTCTGTCCCCCGCTACGTCTCACGATTTGTCCTCGCTGTGTCCCACTGTGTCCTGCTGTGCAACCACTGTGTCCCGTTGTGTCTACAGATGTGTACCACGCTGTGTAACGCTGTATCCCCGCTGTATCGACGCTGTGTCCGGCTGTGTCCTCGCTGTGTTCCGCACTGTGTCCCGCAGTGTCCCCCGCTGTGTCCCCCGCTCTGTCCTCGCTGTGTCCCCCGCTGTGTCCCGCTGTGTCCTCGCTGGGTCCTCCGCTGTGTCATGCTGTGTCCTCGCTGTGTCCCCCGCTGTGTCCCGCTGTGTCCTCGCTGGGTCCCCCGCTGTGTCCTGCTCTGTCCCTGCTGTGTCCCGCTGTGTCCTGCTGTGTCTTCGATGTGTCCCCCGCTGTCTCCCGCTCTGTTCTCCGCTTCGTCTCACGATTTGTCCTCGCTGTGTCCCACTGTGTCCCGCTGTGTCCCGCTGTGCCCCCACTGTGTCCCGTTATGTTCACTTATGTGTACCACGCTGTGTAACGCTCTATACCCGCTGTATCAACGCTGTGTCCCACTGTGTCCTCGCTGTGTTCCCCGCTGTGTACCGCTGTGTCCCGCTCTGTCCTTGCTGTGTGCCGCTGTGCCCTGCTGTGTCCTCCCTGTGTCCCCCGCTGTCTCCCGCTCTGTCCCCCGCTGTATCTCACGATTTGTGTTCGCTTTGTCCCACTGTGTCCCGCTGTGTCCCGCTGTGCCCCCACTGTGTCCCCTTGTGTCCACAGATGTGTACCACACTGTGTAACGCTGTATTCCCGCTGTATCGACGCTGTGTCCCGCTGAGTCCTGCTGGGTCCTGCTGTGTCCCCCGGTGTGTCCCCTGCTGTTTTCCTGTCTGTGTCCCCCGCTATGTCCTGCTGTGTCCTCGCTGGGCCCCCCTCTGTTTCCCGCTGGGTTCCCCGCTGTGTCCCGCTGTGTCCCCTGCTGTGTCCCCTGCTTTGTCCCGCTGTGTTCCCCGCTGTGTCCCGCTGTGTCCCCCGCTGTGTCCCGCTGTGTCCTCGCTGTGTCCCCCGCTGTGTCCTTCTTTGTCCCTGCTGTGTACCCCGCTGTGTCCCGCTGTGTCCCCCACTGTGTCCCGCTGTGTCCCCTGCTGTGTCCCCACTGTGTCACGCTTTGTTTCGCTGTGTCCGGCTGTGTCCTCGCTCTGTCTCCCTCAGTGTCCACCTGTGTCACGCTCTGTCCCCTCTGTGTCCCTCTGTGTCCAGCTCTGTCCCCGCTGTGTGTCCGCTGTGTCCCGCTGTGTACCCTTCTGTGTCCAGCTGTGTCCCCTCTGTGTCCCGCTGTGTCCATTCTCTGTCCCCCGCTGTCCACGGCTGTGTCTCCTGGCTGTGTCCCTCAGTGTCCCCGCTGTGTCCCGCTGTGTCCTACTGTGTCCCGTGGTGTCCCGCTTTTTCCCCTCTATGTCCCCTGCTGAGTCCCCTCTGTGTCCCCGCTGTGTCCAGCTGTGTCCTCGGTGTGTCCTCTGCTGTCTCGCGCTTTGTCCCACGCTGTGTCCCGCTGGGTCCTGCTGTGTCCTCGCTTTGTCCCCCGCTGTGTCTCACAATTTGTCCTCGCTGTGTCCCACTGTGTCCCGCTG
>NW_012295825.1:0-3447 GCF_000151885.1 Dipodomys ordii
TCACCTCGCTGTGTCCCGCTGTGTACCCCGCTGTGTCCAGGTTTGTCCCCGCTGTGTCTCGATGTGTCCCACACTCTGTGTCCCACTGTGTTCCGCTGTGTTGCCCGCTGTGTCCCTCTGTGTCCCCCGCTGTGTCCCGCTGTTTCCCCGCAGGGTCATCGATGTTTCCCGCTGTGTCCCGCTGTGTTCCGTAGTGTCCCGCTTTGTCCCCCGCTGTGTCCCCCGCTGAGTCCCTGCTGTGTCCCTGCTTTGTCCTGCTGTGTCCTCGCTGTGTCCCCCGCTGTCTCCCGCTCTGTCTCCCACTGTGTCTCATGCTTTGTCTCTGCTGTGTCCCACTGTGTCCCGCTGTATCCCGCTTTGTCCCCCACTGTAACCCTTTGTGTCCCTAGCTGTGTACCCCGCTGTGTAACGCTGTGTCCCCGCTGTATCAACGCTGTGTCCCGTTGGGTCCCGCTGTGTCCTCGTTGTGTTCCCCGCTGTGTCCCTGATGTGTCCCCGCTTGTCCCTCTGTGTCCCGCTGTGTACTGCTGTGTCCCCGCTGTGTTCCCATGTGTCCTCGCTGTGTCCCCCGCTGTGTCCTGCTGTGTCTCTCCTGTGTTCCCCGCTGTGTCCCGCTGTGTCCCGTTGTGTCCCGCGCTGTGTCCCCCGCTGTGTCCCGCTGTGTCCCTGCTGTATCTAAGCTGTGTCCCGCTGTGTCGCACTGTGTCCCCGCTGTGTCCCCCGCTGTGTCCCGCTGTGTCGCCCGCTGTGTCCCGCTGTGTCTACTGCTGTGTCCCCCGCTGTGTCCCGCTGTGTCCTCGCTGTGTCCCCCGCTGTGTCCCACTATATTCCTCGCTGTGTCCCGCTGTGTACCCCGCTGTGTCCAGGTTTGTCCCCGCTGTGTCTCGATGTGTCCCACACTCTGTGTCCCACTGTGTTCCGCTGTGTTGCCCGCTGTGTCCCTCTGTGTCCCCCGCTGTGTCCCGCTGTTTCCCCGCAGGGTCATCGATGTTTCCCGCTGTGTCCCGCTGTGTTCCGTAGTGTCCCGCTTTGTCCCCCGCTGTGTCCCCCGCTGAGTCCCTGCTGTGTCCCTGCTTTGTCCTGCTGTGTCCTCGCTGTGTCCCCCGCTGTCTCCCGCTCTGTCCCCCACTGTGTCTCATGCTTTGTCTCTGCTGTGTCCCACTGTGTCCCGCTGTGTCCCGTTGGGTCCCCCACTGTAACCCTTTGTGTCCCCAGCTGTGTACCCCGCTGTGTAACGCTGTGTCCCCGCTGTATCGACGCTGTGTCCCGTGGGGTCCCGCTGTGTCCTCGTTGTGTTCCCCGCTGTGTCCCTGATGTGTCCCCGCTGTGTCCCTCTGTGTCCCACTGTGTACTGCTGTGTCCCCCGCTGAGTAGCGCTGTGTCCCCGCTGTGTTCCCATGTGTCCTCGCTGTGTCCCCCGCTGTGTCCTCGCTGTGTCCCCCTCTGTGTCCCGCTGTGTCCCCCGCTGTGTTCCGCTGTGTCCCTGCTTTCCCCAGCTGTGTCCCGCTGTGTCCCCGCAGGGTCACCGCTGTTTCCTGCTGTGTCCCGCTGTGTTCCGTGGTGTCCCGCTTTGTACCCCGCTGTGTCCCCCCTGTGTCCCCGCTGTGTCCCATTTTGTCCTCGCTGTGTCCCCCGCTGTCTCCTGCTCTGTCCCTCGCTATGTCTCACGCTTTGTCCCCACTGTGTCCCACTGTGTCCCGCTGTTTCCCGCTGTGTCCCCCACTGTGTCTCTTTGTGTCCCCAGCTGTGTACACCGCTGTGTCCCCGCTGTATCGACGCTGTGTCCCGCTGGGTCCCGCTGTGTCCTCGCTGTGTTCCCCGTTGTGTCCCGCTGTGTCCCCCGCTGTGTCCCCCGCTGTGTCCTGCTGTGTCCCCCGCCGTGTCCCGTTATGTCCCGCTGTGTCCCCCGCTGTGTACCTGCTGTGTCCCTGCTGTGTCCCCGCTGTGTCCCGCTGTGTCCCGCTTTGTCCTCGCTGTGTCCCACGCTGTGTTCCGCTGTGTCCCCGCTGTGAACCCTGCTGAGTCCTGTTGTGTCCCCAGCTGTGTACCCCGCTGTGTCCCGCTGTGTCCCCGCTGTATCGACGCTATGTCCTGCTGTGTCCTCGCTGTGTCGCCCGCTGTGTCCCGCTGTGTATACTGCTGTGTTCCTGCTGTGTCCCGCTGTGTCCAGCTTTGTCCTCGCTGTGTCCCCCGCTGTGTCCCGCTGTGGCCTCGCTGTGTCTACCGCTGTGTCCCGCTATATTCCCTGCTGTGTCCCGCTGTGTCCCGCTGTGTACCCCGCTGTGTCCAGCTTTGTCCCCGCTGTGTCTCGCTGTGTCCCACACTCTGTGCCCCACTGTGTTCCGCTGTGTCGCCCGCTGTGTCCCTCTGTGTCCCCCGCTGTGTCCCGCTGTGTCCCCGCAAGGTCATCGATGTTTCCCGCTGTGTCCCACTGTGTTCCGTGGTGTCCCGCTTTGTCCCCCGCTGTGTCCCCCGCTGTGTTCCCGCTGTGTCCCATTTTGTCTTCGCTGTGTCCCCCGCTGTCTCCTGCTCTGTCCCACGCTGTGTTTCAATCTTTGTCCCCACTGTGCCCCACTGTGTCCCGCTGTGTCCCGCTGTGTCCCCCACTGTGTCTCTTTTTGTCCCCAGCTGTGTACCCCGCTGTGTCCCCACTGTATCGACGCTGTGTCCCGCTGGGTCCCGCTGTGTCCTCGCTGTGTTCCCCTTTGTGTCCCGCTGTGTCCCCCGCTGTGTCCCCTGCTGTGTCCCCCGCTGTGTCCCGTTGTGTCCCGTTATGTCCCGCTGTGTCCCCCGCTGTGTCCCTGCTGTGTCCCTGCTGTGTCCCCGCTGTGTCCCCGCTGTGTCCCGCTGTGTCCCGCTTTGTCCTCCCTGTGTCCCACGATGTGTTCCGCTGTGTCCCCGCTGTGAACCCTGCTGAGTCCTGTTGTGTCCCCAGCTGTGTACCCCGCTGTGTCCTGCTGTGTCCCCCGCTTTGTCCTGCTGTGTACCCCGCTGTGTCCAGCTTTGTCCCCGCTGTGTCTCGCTGTGTCCCACACTCTGTGCCCCACTGTGTTCCGCTGTGTCACACGCTGTGTCCCTCTGTGTCCCCCGCTGTTTCCCTGCAGGGTCACCGATGTTTCCCGCTGTGTCCCGCTGTGTTCCGTGGTGTCCCGCTTTGTCCCACGCTGTGTCCCCCGCTGAGTCCCTGCTGTGTCCCCGCTTTGTCCTGCTGTGTCCTCGCTGTGTCCCCCGCTGTCTCCCGCTCTGTCCTCCACTGTGTCTCATGCTTTGTCTCCGCTGTGTCCCGCTGTGTCCCGCTGTGTCCCGCTGTGTCCCCCACTGTAACCCTTTGTGTCCCCAGCTGTGTACCCCGCTGTGTAACACTGTGTCACCGCTGTATCGACGCTGGGTCCCGCTGGGTCCCGCTGTGTCCTCGCTGTGTTCCCCGCTGTTTCCCACTGTGTCCCC
>NW_012295826.1:0-4991 GCF_000151885.1 Dipodomys ordii
CTCACTGCTTCTGCTTCTGCTTCTTTTGCTTATTCTTTTTCTTCTGCTTCAGCTTCTCCTGCTTCTGCTTCTTCTGCTTCTACTGCTTCTCCTTATACTTCTCCTTATGCTTCTCCTTATGCTTCTCCTTATGCTGCTGCTTCTTTTTCTTCTTCTTCTTCGTCTTCTTCTTCTTCTCTTTCTTCTGCTTCTGCTTTTTCTGCCTCTTCTGCTTCTACTGCTATTCTTTCTGCTTCTTGTCCTTCTCCTGTTTCTTCTCCTTCTGCTTCTCCAGCTTCTGCTTCTTCTGCTTTTCCTGCTTCTCTTTCTGCTTCTCCTTCTGCTTCTCCTTCTGGTTCACTCCTTCTCCTTCTTCTGTTTCTTCTTCTTCTGCTTCTCCCGCTTCTGCTTCTTCTGCTTCTCCTGCTTCTCGTTCAGCTTCTCTTCGTCGGCTTCTCTTTCTATTTCTGCTTCTTCTGATTCTGATTCTTCTCCTTCTTCTTCTCCTTCTGCTTCTGCGTCTTCTGCATTTCCTGCTTCTCCTTCTGCATCTCCTTCTGCTTGTGCTTTTCCTTCTGCTTCTTCTTCTGCTCCGGCTTCTCCTTCTCCTTCTTCTGCTTCTCCGTCTGCTTCTGTTTCGTCTGCTTTTCCTGCTTCTCCTTCTGCTTCTCCTTCTATTTCTCCTTCTCGTTCTTCTGCTATTCCTTCTGCTTCTCTTTCTGCTTCTGCATCTTCAGCTTCTTCTGCTACTGATTCTGCTTCTTCTGATTCTTCTGCTTCTCCTTCTGCTTTTGCTTCTCTTTCTGCTTCTGCTTCTCCTTCTGGTTCTCCTTCTTCTTCTCCAGATTCTGCTTCTTCTGCTTTTCCTGCTTCTCCTTCTGCTTTAGGTTCTGCTTTTGCTTCTTCGGCTTCTTCTGCTTCTTTTTCTGCTTCTACCTTTGTTTCTGCTTCTCTTTCTGCTTCTGCTTCTTCTCCTTCTTCTATTTCTTCTGATTCTGCTTCTCCTGCTTCTGCTTCTCCAGCTTCTCCTTCTGTTTCTCTTTATGCTTCTCCTTCAGCTTCTCCTTCTTCTGCTTCTACTACTGCTTCTGCTTCTCCTTCTGCTTCTGCATCTTCTGCTACTGCCTCTGCTTCTTCTGTTTCTTCTGCTTCTCCTTCTGCTTCTCCTTCTGCTTTTGCTTCTCTTTCTGCTTCTGCTTCTCCTTCTGCTTCTCCAGATTCTGCTTCTTCTTCTTCTCCTGTATCTCCTTATGCTTCAGGATCTGCTTCTGCTTCTTCGGCTTCTTCTGCTTCTGCTTCTCCTGCTGCTGCTTCTTCTGCTGCTCCTGCTTCTATTTCTGCTTTTCCTTCTGTTTCTGCTTCTCCTTCTGCTTCTGCTTCTTCTCCTTCTTATGTTTCTTCTGCTTCTGCTTCTCCTGCTTCTGCTCCTCGTTGTGCTTCTCTTTCTGCTTCTCTTTCTGCTTCTCCTTCTAATTCTCCTTCTTCTGCTTCTCCTTTTGCTTCTCCTGCTCCTTCTGCTTCAATTTCTCCTTCTGCTTCTCATTCTGCTTCTGCGTCTTCTGTTTCTTCTGCTTCTCTTGCTTCTGCTACTCCTGCTTCTCCTACTTCTCGTGCTGCTTCTCCTTCTGCGTCTCTTTCTGCTTCTGCTTATCCTTTTGCTTCTCCTACTCCTAATCCTTCTCTTTCGCCTTCTCCTTCTTGTTCTTCTGCTTGTCCTGGTGATTCTGCTTCTGCTTATTCTACTATTTCTGTTTCTTCTGCTTCTGCTTCAGATTGTGCTTCTTCTGTTTCTCCTTCTGCTTCAGATTCTGCTTCTGCTTCTTCGGCTTCTCCTGTTTCTTCTGCTTCTGCGTCTCCTGCTTCTTCTGGTTCTCCTGCTCCTCTTTCTGCTTCTCCTTCTGCTTCTGCTTCTCCTTCTGCTTCTGCTTCTGCTCTTCTCCTTCTTCTGTTTCTTTTGCTTCTGTTTCTTCTGCTTCTTCTTCTTCTGTTTCTTCGGATTCTACTTCTGCTTCTCCTTCTTCTCCTTCTCTTTCTGCTTCTTCTGATTCTCCTGCTTCTCCTTCTTGTTCTCCTTCTCTTTCTGCTTCTGCTTCTCCTTCTGCTGCTACTTCTCCTTCTCCTTCTTCTGCTTCTCTCACTGCTTCTGCTTCTGCTTCTTTTGCTTATTCTTTTTCTTCTGCTTCAGCTTCTCCTGCTTCTGCTTCTTCTGCTTCTACTGCTTCTCCTTATACTTCTCCTTATGCTTCTCCTTATGTTTCTCCTTATGCTGCTGCTTCTTTTTCTTCTTCTTCTTCGTCTTCTTCTTCTTCTCTTTCTTCTGCTTCTGCTTTTCCTGCCTCTTCTGCTTCTACTGCTTCTCTTTCTGCTTCTTGTCCTTCTCCTGTTTCTTCTCCTTCTGCTTCTCCTGCTTCTGCCTCTTCTGCTTTTCCTGCTTCTCTTTCTGCTTCTCCTTCTGCTTCTCCTTCTGGTTCACTCCTTCTCCTTCTTCTGTTTCTTCTTCTTCTGCTTCTCCCGCTTCTGCTTCTTCTGCTTCTCCTGCTTCTCGTTCAGCTTCTCTTCGTCGGCTTCTCTTTCTATTTCTGCTTCTGCTTCTTCTGATTCTGATTCTTCTCCTTCTTCTCCTTCTGCTTCTGCTTCTTCTGCATTTCCTGCTTCTCCTTCTGCATCTCCTTCTGCTTGTGCTTTTCCTTCTGCTTCTTCTTCTGCTCCGGCTTCTCCTTCTCCTTTTTCTGCTTCTCCGTCTGCTTCTGTTTCTTCTGCTTTTCCTGCTTCTCCTTCTGCTTTTCCTTCTATTTCTCCTTCTCTTTCTTCAGCTATTCCTTCTGCTTCTCTTTCTGGTTCTGCATCTTCAGCTTCTTCTGCTACTGATTCTGCTTCTTCTGTTTCTTCTGCTTCTCCTTCTGCTTTTGCTTCTCTTTCTGCTTCTGCTTCTCCTTCTGGTTCTCCTTCTTCTTCTCCAGATTCTGCTTCTTCTGCTTCTCCTTCTGCTTTAGGTTCTGCTTTTGCTTCTTCGGCTTCTTCTGCTTCTATTTCTGCTTCTCCTTCTGTTTCTGCTTCTCTTTCTGCTTCTGCTTCTTCTCCTTCTTCTATTTCTTCTGATTCTGCTTCTCCTGCTTCTGCTTCTCCTGCTTCTCCTTCTGTTTCTCTTTATGCTTCTCCTTCTGCTTCTCCTTCTTCTGCTTCTACTCCTGCTTCTGCTTCTCCTTCTGCATCTTCTTCTGTTTCAATTTCTCCTTCTTCTGCTTTTCATTCTGCTTCTGCTTCTCCTGCTTCTGCTTCTTCTGCTTCTCCTGCTTCTCCTTCTCCTTCTGCTTCTCTTTCTGCTTCTGCTTATCCTTCTGTTTCTCCTACTCCTAATCCTCTTTCTCCTTCTCCTTCTTCTTCTTCTTCTTCTGCTTCTCCTGCTGCTTCTTCTTCTGCTTCTTCTGCTTTTTCTGTTTCTTCTTCTTCTGCTTCAGCTTCTGCTTCTTCTGCTTCTACTTTTGCTTCTGCTTCTCCGTCTGCTTCTGCTTCTGCTCTTCTCCTTCTTCTGTTTCTTCTGCTTCTGCTTCTCCTGCTTCTTCTTCTTCTGCTTCTCCTACTTCTCCTTCTGCTTCTCCGTCTCATTCTCCTTCTCCTTCAATTTCTCCTTCTTGTGCTTCTTCCGCTTCTGCTTCTGCATCTCCTGCTTCTGCTTCTTCTGTTTCTCCTTCTGCTTCTTATTCTGCTTCTGCACCTCCTACTCCTAATCCTTCTCTTTCTCCTCCTTCTTCTTCTGCTTCTCGTTCTGCTTCTGCTTCTTCTGCTTGTTCTGTTTCTGTTTTCTGCTTCTGCTTTTCCAGCTTCTGCTGCTTCTGCTTCTCCTTCTGCTTCAGGTTCTCCTTCTGCTTCTTGGGCTTCTTCTGTTTCTTCTGCTTCTCCTGCTACTGCTTCTTCTGCTTCTCTTTCTGCTTCTCCTTCTGCTTCTGCTTCTCCTTCTGCTCCTTCTCTTTCTTCTGTTTCTTCTTCTTCTTCTTCTTCTTCTTCTTCTTCTTCTTCTTCTTCTTCTTCTTCTTCTTCTTCTTCTTCTTCTTCTTCTTCTTCTTCTTCTTCTTCTTCTTCTTCTGCTTCTGCTTTTTCTTCTTCTTCTTCTGCTTCTTCTGCTTCTTCTGCTTCTCCCGCTTCTGCTTCTTCTGCTTCTCCTTCCTTTCCTCTGCTTCTGCTTTTTCCTCTCCTTCTTCGGCTTCTGCTTCTGCTTCTTCTGATTCTCCAACTAATCCTACTTCTTCTCCTTCTGTTTCTGCTTCGCTTTCTGCTTCTCCATCTCCTTCTGCTTCACCTTCTGCTGCTCCTTCTCCTTCTTCTGTTTCTCCCTCTGCTTCTGCTTCTGCTTCTTATGCTTCTTCTTCTTCTTCTTCTGCTTCTCCTGCTTCTGCTTCTTATGCTTCTACTGCTTCTTCTTCTGCTTCTGCTTCTTCTTCTTCTTCTTCTCTTTCGTCTGCTTCTGCTTTTCCTGCTTTTTCTGCTTCTACTTCTTCTCTTTCTGCTTCTCATTCTGTTTCTGCTTCTCCTTCTGCTTCTCCTATTCCTTCTTCTGCCCTTCCTTCTCCTTCTCCTTCTCCTACTTCTGCTTCTCCTGCTTTTGCTTCTTCTGCTTGTCCTGCTCCTCCTTCAGCATCTTCTTCTGCTTCTGCTTCTCCTTCTGCTGCTTCTTCTGCTTCTGTTCCTCCTTCTTCTGCTTCTCCTTCTGCTTCTCCTTCTGCTTCTCCTTCTGCTGCTCTTTCTGCTTCTCGTTCTACTTCTGATTCTCCTTCTGCTCTTCCTACTCCTAATCCTTCTCTTTCTCCTTCTCCTTCTTCTTCTTCTGCTTCTCGTTCTGCTTCTGCTTCTGCTTCTTCTGCTTGATCTGTATCTTCTGCTTCAGGTCCTGCTTTCTGCTTCTTCGGCTTCTTCTGTTTGTTGTTCTTCTGCTTCTCCTGCTAAAGCTTCTTCTCCTTCTCATTACTGCTTCACCTTCAGCATCTGCATCTCCTTCCAGCTCCTTCTCCTTCTTC
>NW_012295827.1:0-2669 GCF_000151885.1 Dipodomys ordii
GCAGAGGAGAAGAACAGGAGAAGGACAAGAAGCAGAAAGAGAAGCAGTAGAAGCAGAAGAAGCAGGAAAAGCAGAAGCAGAAGAAAGAGAAGAAGAAGAAGAAGACGAATAAGAAGAAGAAGAAGCAGCAGAATAAGGAGAAGCATAAGGAGAAGCATAAGGAGAAGTATAAGGAGAACAATAGAAGGAGAAGAAGCAGAAGCAGGAGAAGCTGAAGCAGAAGAAAAAGAATAAGCAAAAGAAGCAGAAGCAGAAGCAGTGAGAGAAGCAGAAGAAGGAGAAGGAGAAGGAGCAGCAGAAGGAGAAGCAGAAGCAGAAAGAGAAGCAGAAACAGAAGGAGAACAAGAAGGAGAAGCAGGAGAATCAGAAGAAGCAGAAAGAGAAGGAGAAGAAGGAGAAGTAGAAGTAGAATCAGAAGAAACAGAAGAAGAAGAAGCAGAAGAAACAGAAGCAAAAGAAACAGAAGAAGGAGAAGAGCAGAAGCAGAAGGAGAAGCAGAAGCAGAAGGAGAAGCAGAAAGAGAAGCAGGAGAAGCAGAAGAAGCAGGAGAAGCAGAAGCAGAAGAAACAGGAGAAGCCGAAGAAGCAGAAGCAGAATCTGAAGCAGAAGGAGAAACAGAAGAAGCACAATCTAAAGCAGAAACAGAAGAAACAGAAATAGTAGAATAAGCAGAAGCAGAAGCACCAGGACAAGCAGAAGAACAAGAAGGAGAAAGCGAAAGAGAAGGATTAGGAGTAAGAGAAGCAAAAGGATAAGCAGAAGCAGAAAGAGACGTAGAAGGAGAAGCAGCACGAGAAGTAGGAGAAGCAGGAGAAGCAGAAGCAAGAGAAGCAGAAGAAACAGAAGACGCAGAAGCAGAATGAGAAGCAGAAGGAGAAATTGAAGCAGAAGGAGAAGCAGAAGCAGAAGGAGAAGCAGAAGGAGAAGCAGAAACAGAAGGAGAAGCAGAAAGAGAAGCAGAAAGAGAAGCACAATGAGAAGCACAACGAGAAGCAGGAGAAGCAGAAGCAGGAGAAGCAGAAGCAGAAGAAGCCGAAGAAGCAGAAGCAGAACCTTGAAGCATAAGGAGATACAGGAGAAGCAGAAGAAGCAGAATCTGGAGAAGCAGAAGGAGAAGCAGAAGCAGAAAGAGAAGCAAAAGCAGAAGGAGAAGCAGAAAGAGAAGCAGAAGAAACAGAAGAAGCAGAGGCAGTAGCAGAAGAAGCAGAAGATGCAGAAGCAGAAGGAGAAGCAGAAACAGTAGTAGAAGCAGAAGAAGGAGAAGCAGAAGGAGAAGCATAAAGAGAAACAGAAGGAGAAGCAGAAGCAGGAGAAGCAGAATCAGAAGAAATAGAAGAAGGAGAAGAAGCAGAAGCAGAAAGAGAAGCAGAAACAGAAGGAGAAGCAGAAAAAGAAGCAGAAGAAGCCGAAGAAGCAAAAGCAGAACCTAAAGCAGAAGGAGAAGCAGGAGAAGCAGAAGAAGCAGAATCTGGAGAGGAAGAAGGAGAACCAGAAGGAGAAGCAGAAGCAGAAAGAGAAGCAAAAGCAGAAGGAGAAGCAGAAGGAGAAGCAGAAGAAACAGAAGAAGCAGAATCAGTAGCAGAAGCTGAAGATGCAGAAGCAGAAAGAGAAGCAGAAGGAATAGCAGAAGAACGAGAAGGAGAAATAGAAGGAGAAGCAGAAGGAGAAGCAGGAAAAGCAGCAGAAACAGAAGCAGACGGAGAAGCAGAAGAAGGAGAAGGAGAAGCCGGAGCAGAAGAAGAACAGAAGGAAAAGCACAAGCAGAAAGAGATGCAGAAGGAGAAGCAGGAAATGCAGAAGACGCAGAAGCAGAAGGAGAAGAAGAAGGAGAAGAATCAGAATCAGAAGAAGCAGAAGCAGAAATAGAAAGAGAAGCCGACGAAGAGAAGCTGAACGAGAAGCAGGATGGGCAGAAGAAGCACAAGGGGGAGAAGCAGAAGAAGAAGAAACAGAAGAAGGAGAAGGAGCAGAAGTAGAAGGAGAAGCACAAGGAGAAGCAGAAAGAGAAGCAGGAAAATCAGAAGAAGCAGAAGCAGGAGAAGTAGAAGGAGAAGAAACAGGAGAAGGACAAGAAGCAGAAAGAGAAGCAGTAGAAGCAGAAGAGGCAGGAAAAGAAGAAGCAGAAGAAAGAGAAGAAGAAGAAGAAGAAGAAGAAGAAGAAGAAGAAGAAGAAGAAGAAGAAGAAGAAGAAGAAGAAGAAGAAGAAGAAGAAGAAGAAGCATAAGGAGAAGCATAAGGAGAAGCATAAGGAGAAGTATAAGGAGAACAGTAGAAGGAGAAGAAGCAGAAGCAGGAGAAGCTGAAGCAGAAGAAAAAGAATAAGCAAAAGAAGCAGAAGCAGAAGCAGTGAGTGAAGCAGAAGAAGGAGAAGGAGAAGGAGCAGCAGAAGGAGAAGCAGAAGCAGAAAGAGAAGCAGAAACAGAAGGAGAACAAGAAGGAGAAGCAGGAGAATCAGAAGAAGCAGAAAGAGAAGGAGAAGAAGGAGAAGCAGAAGTAGAATCAGAAGAAACAGAAGAAGAAGTAGCAGAAGAAACAGAAGCAAAAGAAACAGAAGAAGGAGAAGAGCAGAAGCAGAAGCAGAAGGAGAAGCAGAAGCAGAAGGAGAAGCAGAAAGAGAAGCAGGAGAACCAGAAGAAGCAGGAGAAGCAGAAGCAGAAGAAACAGGAGAA
>NW_012295828.1:0-2322 GCF_000151885.1 Dipodomys ordii
AGGAGAGGAGAAGGAGAAACAGAAGGAGAAGCAGAAAGAGAAGCAGAAGAAGGAGCAGGAGAAGGAAAAGCAGCAGGAGAAGCAGAAAGAGAAGCAGAAGGAGAAGCAGGAGATGCAGAAACAGGAGAAGCAGAAGCAGAAGAAACATGAGAAGGACAAGAAGCAGAAGCAGAAGGAGAAGCAGAAACAGAAGGAGAAGCAGAAAGAGAAGGAGGGAAAGCAGAAGAAGCAGAAGCAAGAGAAGCAGAAGCATAAGAATGCAAAGACGCAGAAGCAGAACCTGAAGCAGAAGGAGAAGCAGGAGAAGCAGAAGAAGCAGAATCTGGAGAAGCAGAATGAGAAGCAGAAGGAGAAGCAGAAGCAGAAAGAGAATCAAAAGCAGAAGGAGAAGCAGAAGAAACAGAAGAAGTAGAAGCAGTAGCAGGTGTCGCAGAAGCAGAAGGAAAAGCAGAAAAACAGGAAGGAGAAGGAGAAACAGAAGGAGAAGTAGAAGGAGAAGCAGAAAGAGAATCAGGTAAAGCAGAAGAAGAAGAAACAGAAGGAGAATCAGAAGGAGAAGCAGAAGAAGGAGAAGGAGAAACAGAAGCAGAAGAAGATGCAGAAGCAGAAGCAGGAGAAGCAGAAGAAGCAGAAGCAGAAGGAAAAGCAGGAGAAGCAGAAGAAGCAGATCTGGAGAAGCAGAAGGAGAAGCAGAAGCAGAAAGAGAAGCAAAAGCAGAAGGAGAAGCAGAAGAAACAGAAGAAGCAGAGGCAGTAGCAGAAGAAGCAGAAGATTCAGAAGCAGAAGGAGAAGCAGAAGGAAAAGCAGAAGAACTAGAAGGAGAAGGAGAAACAGGAGTAGAAGCAGAAAGAGAAGCAGAAGAATTAGCAGTAGAAGGAAAATCAGCAGGAGAAACAGAAAGAGCAGCAGAAGGAGAAGCAGGAAATGCAGAAACAGGAGAAGAACAAGCAGAAGAAACAGGAAAAGGACAAGAAGCAGAAGCAGAAGGAGAAGCAGAAAGAGAAGGAGGGGAAGCAGAAGAAGCAGAAGCAGGAGAAGCAGACGCATAAGAATCCGAAGAAGCAGAAGCAGAACCTGAAGCAGAAGGAGAAGCAGGAGAAGCAGAAGAATCAGAATCTGGAGAAGCAGAATGAGAAGCAGAAGGAGAAGCAGAAGCAGAAAGAGAATCAAAAGCAGAAGGAGAAGCAGAAGAAACAGAAGAATTAGAAGCTGTAGCAGTTGTAGCAGAAGCAGAAGTAAAAGCAGAAGAACAAGAAGAAGGAGAAACAGAAGGAGAAGCAGAAGGAGAAGCAGAAAGAGAAGCAGGTAAAGCAGAAGAAGAAGAAGCAGAAGGAGAAGCAGAAGAAGGAGAAGGAGAAGCAGAAGCAGAAGAAGATGCAGAAGGAGAAGCAGAAGAACCAGAAGCAGAAGGAGAAGCAGGAAAAGCAGAAGCAGAAGCAAAAGGAGAAGCAAAAGAAGGAGAAGGAGAAGCAGAGGCAGAAGAAGAAGCATAAGGACAAGCACAAGCAGAAGGAGATGCAGAAGGAGGAGAAGCAGAAGAAGCAGAAGCTGAAGGAGAAGCAGAAGTAGGAGAAGGAGAAGGAGGAGAAGCAGAAGGAGAAGCAGAAGCAGAATGAGAATCAGAAAGAGAAGCAGGAGGAGGACAAGAAGCAGAAGCAGGAGAAGCCGAAAGAGAAGAAGCAGAAGGAGAAGCAGAAGCAGGAGAAGCAGCAGAAGAAGTAGAACCAGAAATTCAGGCAGCAGAAACAGAAGAAGCAGAAGCAGAAGGAGAAGCAAAAAGAGAAGCAGAAGGAGAAGTAGAAAAAGCAGCAGAAGAAGCAGAAAAACAAGCAGGAGAAGCAGAAGCAGAAAGAGAAGTAGAAGCAGAAGAAGCAGAAGAAGCAGAAGAAGAAGCAGTAGAAGCATAAGAAGCAGAAGCAGGAGAAGCAGAACCAGAAGAAAAAGAAGAAGCATAAGAAGCAGAAGCAGAGGGAGAAACAGAAGAAGGAGAAGGAGCAGCAGAAGGTGAAGCAGAAGGAGATGCAGAAGCAGAAAGAGAAGCAGAAATAGAAGGAGAAGAAGAAGGAGAAGTTGGAGAATCAGAAGAAGCAGAAGCAGAAAGAGAAGCAGAAGAAGGAGAAGGAGAAGCAGAAGGAGAAGGACAAGCAGGGGAAGGAGAAGAAGCAGTATCGTTTGTTGCTTAATATGATTAATATTATACAGAATAAGGAGAAGGATCTTATTGTGTAGCATAAGCAGAGGGAGAAGCTTATTGATATGCTGATGATGCTGTATCAGGAGAATCTTATGCAGATAAAATTGATTATGCTCGAAGATTCTGAA
>NW_012295829.1:0-4990 GCF_000151885.1 Dipodomys ordii
TCAGTGGTTACATCGGTTTTTTTGTGTGACAAATCGGTTCTCCATGGAACACAGCAGGACTCTGCGTTAAACAGTTGTGAACTTGTGTGGACACAGTGGGACACAGCGGGGGACACAGCGGGACCCATTGGGACATTGCGGGGGACTCAGTCGGTCACAGCAGGGTCACAGCGTGGACACAGCGGGACCCAGCAGGACACAGCGGGGGATACAGCGGGACACATCGGGACACAGCAGGGGACACAGCAGGGACACATTGGGACAGAGTAGGACACAGCGTGGGACAAAGCAGGAGACAGCGGAGGACACAGCGAGGACACAGCTGAACACAGCGGGGACACAGAGGGGACTCAGCAGAGGACATAGAGGGGAAAAAGCGGGACCCCACGGGACACAGTAGGACACAGCGGGACACAGCGGGGACATTGCGGGACACAGCCGGGGGACACAGTCGTGGACAGCGGGGGACAGAGAAGGGACACAGCGGGACACAGAGGGGACACAGCTGGACACAGAAGGGTACACAGCGGGACACAGCGGACACACAGCAGGGACACAGCGAGGACACAGCGGGACACAGCGGTGACAAAGCGGGACACAGCGGGGGACACAGTGAGGACACAGCGGGACACAGCGGTGACAAAGCGGGACACAGCGGGGGACACAGTGGGACACAGCGGGACATAGCGTCGATAGAGCGGGGACAGAGCGGGACACAGCGGTGACACAGCGAGACACAGCGAGACAAAGCAGGAGACAGCGGAGGACACAGCGGGACACGGCGGGGGACACAGCAGGAAACAGAGGGGGACACAGTGGGGCAAACAGCTGGACACAGCGGGGAACACAGCGAAGACACAGTGGGACCCAGCGGGACACAGCGTCGATACAGCGGAGACACAGCGTTACACAGCATGGTACAAAGCTGTGGACACAACGGGACACAGTGGGGGCACAGCGGGACACAGCGGGACGCAGTGGGACACAGCGGGGACAAAGCGTGAGACACAGCAGGGGACAGAGCTGGAGACAGCGGGGACACAGCGGGAACACAGCGGGACACAGCGAGGACACAGCGGGACAGAGCGGGACACTGCAGGGCACAGCGGGGGACACAGCGGGACACAGTGGGGGACACAGGGAGGACACAGCGGAATACAGAGTGGGACACAGCCGGACACAGCAGTACACAGCGGGACACAGCCGGGACCCAGCAGTGGACACAGCGGGACACAGCGGGGGACACAGCGGGACACAGCGGGGGACACATGGAGGACTCAGCGGGACAAAGTGGGGACACAGCGGCGACTCATCGGGGGACACAGCGGGGGACAAAGAGGGACACCACAGAACACAGTGGGAAACAGCGGGACACAGTGGGGAAACTGCGGGGACACAGGGGGACAAAGCGTGGGACACAGGGACACAGCGGGGGAGACAGCGGGACACAGTGCGACACAGCGGGGTAAAAAGGGGGGACACAGCGGGACCAAGCGGGACACAGCGTCGATACAGCGGGGACACAGCGGGACAAAGCGGGGGACACAGCAAGGACACAGCAGAACACAGCATGGGAAACAGCGAGGACACAATTGGACACAGCGGGGACACAGCGGGACCCAGCGCGGGACACAGCGAGGACAAATTGGGACACAGCGGGGATACAGCGGGACTCAGCAGGGGACACAACAGTACACAGCGGGACACAGCGGGACACAGCGGGGGACACAGAGGGGTAAACAGCAGGACACAGCGGGGAACACAGCGAGGACACAGCGGGTCCAAGCGGGATACAACGTCGATATAGCGGGGACACAGCGGGACACAGCGGGGTACACAGCTGGGGACACAACGGGACACAGCGGGGGACACAGTGAGCACACAGCAGAACACAGCGTGGGAAACAGCGAGGACACAGCGCGATACAGCAAGACAAAGGGGGACACAGTGGGGACACAGCAGTAGACACAGCGGGACACAGCGGGGGACACAGCGGGGTACACAGCAGGGACAAAGAAGGACACAGCGGGGGACACAGCGAGGACACAGCGGGACACAGCGGTGACACAGCGGGACACAGCTGGGGACACTGGGGGACACAGCGGGACACAGAGGGACACAGCAAGGACACAGCGGGGGACAGTGGGGACACTGCGGGAACATAGTGGGACACAGCAGGGCACACAGCGGGACACAGCGGGACACAGCTTGGGACACAGCGGGAACACAGCAGGACACAGCGGGGGACACAGCGAGGACACAGCGGGACACAGCGGGACACAGCGAGACACAGCGGGACACAGCGGGGACCCAGCAGTGGACACAGCGGGACACAGCTGGGCACAAAGCGGGACACCACGGAACACAGCAGGACACAGCGTGAAACAGCGGTGAACCTGCGGGGACACAGCGGGACACAGCGGGGGACACAGCGGGACCCAGCGGGACACATCTGGGGACACAGCGGGACACAGCGGGACACAGCGGGGACACAGCGGGACACAGCAGGTCACAGCGGGGGACACAGCGGGACACAGCGGGGGACACAGCAGGGACACAGTGGGACACAGTAGGACACAGCATGGGACAAAGCGGGAGACAGCAAGGACACAGCGAGGACACAGCTGGACACAGCGGGGACACAGAGGGGACTCAGCAGGGGACATAGAGGGAAAAAAGCGGGACACCATGGGACACAGTAGGACACAGCGGGACACAGCGGGGACACTGCGGGACACAGCCAGGAGACACAGCAGTGGACAGCGGGGGACAGAGAAGGGACACAGCGGGACACAGAGGGGACACAGCTGGACACAGAAGGGTACACACCGGGACACAGCGGACACACAGCGGGGACAGAGCTGGACACAGAGGGACACAGAGGGGACAGAGCGTGACACAGGTGGACACTGAAGGAGACAGAGCAAGGACACAGCCGGACACAGCGAAACAAAGCGTGACACAGTGGGGACACAGCAGGGGACACAGCGGGACACAGTGGGGGACACAGCGGGACACAGAGGGGTACACAGCAGGGACAAAGAAGGACACAGCAGGGAACACAGCGAGGACACAGCGGGACACAGCGGTGACACAGCGGGACACAGCTGGGGACACTGCGGGACACAGCGGGACACAGAGGGACACAGCAAGGACACAGCGGGGGACAGTGGGGGACACAGCGGGACACAGCAAGGCACAACGAGGCACAACGGGGTCACAGCAGTGGACACAGCAGGACACAGCGGGGGACACAACGGGACACAGCGGGGGACACAGCGGGACCCAGCGGGACACATCGGGGGACACAGCGGGGTACAGCGGGGACACAGCGGGGACACAGCGGGAAACAGCAGGTCACAGCGGGGGACACAGCGGGACACAGCGGGACACAGCGGGGGACACAGCAGAGACCCAGTGGGACACAGTAGGACACAGTGTGGACAAAGCGGGAGACAGCAGAGGACACAGCGAGGACACAGCTGGACACAGCGGGGACACAGAGGGGACTCAGCTGGGGACATAGAGGGAAAAAAGCAGGACACCACGGGACACAGTAGGACACAGCGGGACACAGCGGGGACACTGCGGGACACAGCCAGGAGACACAGCGGTGATAAGCGGGGACAGAGAATGAACACAGCGGGACACAGAGGGGACACAGCTGGACACAGAAGGGTACACAGCGGGACACAGCGGACACACAACGGGGACAGAGCTGGACACAGAGGGACACAGAGGGGACAGAGCGTGACACAGGTGGACACTGAGGGAGACAGAGCGAGGACACAGCCGGACACAGCGAAACAAAGCGTGACACAGTGGGGACACAGCAGGGGACACAGCGGGACACAGTGGGGGACACAGCGGGACACAGCGGGGTACACAGCAGGGACACAGCGGGGTACACAGCAGGGACAAAGAAGGACACAGCGGGGGACACAGCGAGGACACAGCGGGACACAGCGGTGACACAGCGGGACACAGCTGGGGACACTTTGGGACACAGCGGGACAGAGCGGGACACAGCGGGACACAGCGGGGGACACAGCGGGACACAGCGGAGGACCCAGCGAGGACACAGTGGGACACAGTTGGGGACACAGCGAGGACACAGCGGGGGACACAGCGGGGGACACTGCGGGACACAGCGGGGAACACAGCGAGGACACAGCGGGACCCAGCGGGACACAGCGTCGATACAGCGGGGATACAGCGTTACACAGAGTGGTTCACATCTGTGGCCACAACGGGACACAGTGGGAGCAGAGCGGGACACAGTGGGACACAGCGAGGACAAATCGTGAGACGTAACGGGGGACAGAGCGGGAGACAGCGGGGGACACAGCGAGGACACAGCAGGACACAGCGGGACACAGCAGGGACAGAGCGGGACACAGCGGGACACAGCGGGGGACACAGCGGGACACACCGGGGGACCAAGCAAGGACACAGCGGGACACAGCGGGGAACACAGCGAGGACACAGCGGGGGACACAGCGGGGGACACTGAGGGACACAGCAGGACACAGCGTCGATACAGCGAGGATACAGTGTTACACAGCGTGGTACACAGCTGTGGACACAACGGGACACAGTGGGGGCACAGCGGGACACAGCGGAACACAGTGGGACACAGCGGGGACAAAGCATGAGACACAGCGGGGGACAGAGCGGGAGACAGCGGGGGACACAGCGAGGACACAGCGGGACACAGCGGGGGAAACAGCGGGACACAGCGGTGGACACAGAGGGAGAGAACGGGGGACACAGCGGGACACAGCGGTGGAAACAGTGGGAAACAGCGGTGGACCCAGCGAGGACCCAGCGGGACCCAGCGGGACACAGTGTCGATACAGCTGGGATACAGCCTTACACAGCGTGGTACACATCTGTGGACACAACGGGACACAGTGGGGGCACAGCGGGACACAGCGGGACACAGTGGGATAACAGCGAGGACAAATCGTGAGACGAAGCGGGGGACTGA
>NW_012295830.1:0-4989 GCF_000151885.1 Dipodomys ordii
TTCATCATCTTCTGCTTCTGCTTCTCCTGATTCTTCTGGTTCTCATGCTTCTCTTTCTGCTTCTCCTTCTGCTTCTGCTTCTCCTTCGGCTTCTGCTCTTCTCCTTCTTCTGTTTCTTTTGCTTCTGTTTCTTCTGCTTCTCCTTCTGCTTCTGCTTCTTGTCCTTCTCCTGTTTCTTCTGCTTCTGCTTCTCCTGTTTCTGCATCTCCTGCTTCTCCTTCTGCTGCTCTTTCTGATTCTCCTGCTGCTTTTCCTTCTCCTGCTCTTTCTTCTGCTTCTCTTTCTGCTTCTCTTTCTGTTTCTCCTTCTCCTTCTCGTTCTTCTTCTTCTTCTTCTTCTTCTTCTTCTTCTTCTTCTTCTTCTTCTTCTGCTTCTGCTTCTGCTTCTGCTTCTGCTTCTCCCGCTTCTGCTTCTTCTGCTTCTCCCGCTTCTGCTTCTTCTGTTTTCCTGCTTGTCCTTCTCGTTCTGCTTCTCCTTCTCCTTCTTCTGCTACTCTTTCTGCTTCTTCTTCTGCTTCTTCTGCTTCTCCAACTTCTCCTTCTTCTTCTCCTTCTGTTTTTGCTTCTCCTTCTGCTTCTGCATCTCCTTCTGCTTCACCTTCTGCTGTTCCTTCTCTTTCTTCTGTGTCTCCCTCTGCTTCTGCTTCTTATGCTTCTTCTTTTTCTTCTGCTTCTGCTTCTCCTGCTTCTGCTTCTTATGCTTCTACTGCTTCTTCTTCTGCTTCTGCTTCTTCGGCTTCTACTTCTCTTTCTGCTTCTGCTTCTCCTACTTCTTTTTCTGCTTCTGAGGCTGCTTCTCCTTCTGCTGCTTCTTCTACTTCTTCTTCTGCTTCTCTTTTTGCTTCTCCTTCTGCTTCTGCTTCTGGTTCTTCTGTTTCTCCTGCCTGAATATCTGGTTCTACATCTTCTGCTGCTTCTCCTTCTGCTTCTGCTTCTACTTCTGCTTCTGTTTCTGCCTCTTCTGATTCTTCTCTTTCGGCTTCTCCTGCTTCTGCTTCTTGTCCTTCTCCTGCTTCTCTTTCTGCTTCTCATTCCGCTTCTGCTTCTCCTTCTGCTTCTGCTTCTCCTCCTTCTCCTTCTCCTACTTCTGCTTCTCCTTCAGCTTCTGTTTCTTCTGCTTCTCCTGCTCCTCCTTCTGCATCTCCTGCTTGTGCTTGTCCTTATGCTTCTTCTTCTGCTTCTGCTTCTCCTTCTCCTTCTTTTGCTTCTCCTTTTGCTTCTTCTTCTTCTGCTTCTGCTTCTTCTGCTTCTCCTGCTTCTCCTTCTGCATCTTCTTCTGCTTCTCCGTCTCTTTCTTCTGCTTCTCCTTCTGCTTCTTCTTCTGCTGCTTTACCTGCTTCTCTTTTTGCTTCTTCTTGTGTTTCTCCTTCTGTTTCTCCTTCTCCTTCTTGTTCTTCTGCTTTTCCTTCTGCTTCTCGTTCTGCTTCTGCTACAACTGCTACGGCTTCTACTTCTTCTGCATCTCCTTCTGCTTTTGATTCTCTTTCTGCTTCTGCTTCTGCTACTGCTTCTCATTCTGCTTCTCCAGATTCTGCTTCTCCTGCTTCTCCTTCTGCTTCAGGTTCTGCTTCTGCTTCTTCGGATTCTTATGCTTCTGCTTCTCCTGCTTCTGCTTCTTCTGCTTCCCCTCCTTCTCTTTCTGCTTCTCCTTCTGTTTCTGCTTCTCCCTCTGCTTCTGCGTCTTGTCCTTCTCCTGTTTCTTCTGCTTCTGCTTCTCTTGTTTCTGCATCTCCTGCTTCTCCTTCTGCTGCTCTTTCTGCTTCTCCTGCTGCTTTCCTTTCTCCTGCTCCTTTTTCTGCTTCTCTTTCTGCTTCTCCTTCTGTTTCTCCTTCTCGTTCTTCTGCTTTTCCTTCTGCTTTTCCTTCTGCTTCTGCATCTTCTGCTTCTTCTGCTACTGCCTCTGCTTCTTTTGTTTCTTCTGCTTCTCCTTCTGCTTTTGCTTCTCTTTCTGCTTCTGCTTCTCCTTCTGCTTCTCCAGATTCTGCTTCTTCTGCTTCTCCTGCTTCTCCTTCTGCTTCAGGTTCTGCTTCTGCTTCTTCGGCTTCTTCTGCTTCTGCTTCTCCTGCTGCTGCTTCTTCTGCTTCTCCTGCTTCTCTTTCTGCTTTTGCTTCTGTTTCTGCTTCTCCTTCTTCTTCTGCTTCTTCTTCTTCTGCTTCTTCTCCTTCTGTTTCTTCTGCTTCTGCTTCTCCTGCTTCTGCTTCTCCTGCTTCTCGTGCTGCTTCTCTTTCTGCTTCTCCTTCTCCTTCTTCTGCTTCTCCTTCCGCTTCAGCTTCTCCTTCTGCTTCTGCTTCAATTTCTCCTTCTGCTGCTCATTCTGCTTCTGCGTCTTCTGTTTCTTCTGCTTCTCCTGCTTCTGCTTCTCCTGCTTCTCCTACTTCTCGTGCTGCTTCTCCTTCTGCGACTCTTTCTGCTTCTGCTTATCCTTTTGCTTCTCCTACTCCTAATCCTTCTCTTTCGCCTTCTCCGTCTTCTTCTTCTGCTTCTCCTGCTGCTTCTGCTACTGCTTATTCTACTATTTCTGTTTCTTCTGCTTCTGCTTCAGATTGTGCTTCTTCTATTTCTCCTGCTTCAGATTCTGCTTCTGCTTCCTCGGCTTCTCCTGTTTCTTCTTCTTCTGCTTCTCCTGCTTCTTCTGCTTCTCCTGCTTCTCTTTCTGCTTCTCCTCTGCCTCTGCTTCTCCTTCTGCTTCTGCTTCTGCTCTTCTCCTTCTTCTGTTTCTGCTTCTCCTGCTTCTTCTTCTTCTGCTTCTCCTACTTCTCATTCTGCTTCTCCGTCTCATTCTCCTTCTGCATCAATTTCTCCTTCTTGTGCTTCTCATTCTGTTTCTGCTTCTGCTTCTCCTGCTTCTGCTTCTTCTGTTTCTCCTTCTGCTTCTCCTTCTGCTTCTCTTTCTGCTTCTTATTCTGCTTTGCTCCTCCTACTCCTAATCCTTCTCTTTCTCATTCTTCTTCTTCTGCTTCTCGTCCTGCTTCTGCTTCTTCTGCTTGTTCTGTTTCTTCTGCTTCTGCTTTTCCAGCTTCTGCTGCTTCTGCTTCTCCTTCTGCTTCAGGTTCTCCTTCTGGTTCTTGGGCTTCTTCTGTTTCTTCTGCTTCTGCTTCTCCTGCTACTGCTTCTTCTGCTTCTCTTTCTGCTTCTCCTTCTGCTTTTCCTTCTGCTGCTTCTCCTTCTTCTGTTTCTTCTTCTTCTTCGGCTTCTCCCGCTTCTGCTTCTTCTGATTCTCCTGCTTGTCCTTCTCGTTCTGCTTCTCCTTCTCCTTCTGCTTCTCTATCTGCTTCTTCTTCTGCTTCTTCTGATTCTCCAACTTCTCCTTCTTCTTCTCCTTCTGTTTCTGCTTCTCTTTCTGCTTCTGCATCTCCTTCTGCTTCACCTTCTGCTGCTCCTTCTCCTTCTTCTGTGTCTCCCTCTGCTTCTGCTTCGTATGCTTCTTCTTTTTCTTCTGCTTCTGCTTCTCCTGCTTCTGCTTCTTATGCTTCTACTGCTTCTGCTTCTGCTTCTGCTTCTTCTGCTTATACTTCTCTTTCCGCTTTTGCTTCTCATACTTATTTTTCTGCTTCTTCTGCTGCTGCTTCTTCTTCTGCTTCTTCTACTTCTTCTTCTGCTTCTCTTTTTGCTTCTCCTTCTGCTTCTGCTTCTGCTTCTTCTCTTTCTCCTGCCTGAATTTCTGGTTCTACTTCTTCTCCTGCTTCTCCTTCTGCTTCTGCTTCTAATTCTGCTTCTGTTTCTGCTTCTTCTGCTTCTTCTCTTTCGGCTTCTCCTGCTTCTGCTTCTTGTGCTTCTCCTGCTTCTCTTTCTGCTTCTCATTCCGCTTCTGCTTCTGCTTCTGCTTCTGCTCGTCCTCCTTTTTTCTTCTCCTATTTCTGCTTCTCCTTCAGCTTCTGCTTCTTCTGTTTCTCCTGCTTCTCCTTCTGCATCTCCTTCTGCTTGTGCTTGTCCTTATGCTTCTGCTTCTGCTTCTGCTTCTCCTTCTCCTTCTTTTGCTTGTCCTTTTGCTTCTGCTTCTTCTGCTTTTCCTTCTTCTCCTTCTGCTTCTGCTTCTTCTGCTTCTCCTTCTGCATCTTCTTCTGCTTCTCCTTCTTCTTCTTCTGCTTCTCCTTCGGATTCTTCTTCTGCTTCTTCTTCTGCTTTACCTGCTTCTCTTTCTGCTTCTCCTTCTGCTGCTCCTTCTGTTTCTCCTTCTCTTTCTTGTTCTTCTGCTTTTCCTTCTGCTTCTCGTTCTGCTTCTGCTACAACTGCTACTGCTTCTACTTCTTCTGTTTCTTCTGCTTCTCCTTCTGCTTTTGATTCTCTTTCTGCTTCTGCTTCTCCTTCTGATTCTCATTCTGCTTCTCATTCTGCTTCTCCAGATTCTGATTCTTCTGCTTCTCCTTCTGCTTCAGGTTCTGCTTCTGCTTCTTCGGATTCTTATGCTTCTGCTTCTCCTGCTTCTGCTTCTTCTGCTTCCCCTCCTTCTCTTTCTGCTTCTCCGTCTGCTTCTGCTTCTTGTCCTTCTCCTGTTTCTTCTGCTTGTTCTTCTCCTGTTTCTGCATTTCCTGCTTCTCCTTCTGCTGCTCTTTCTGTTTCTCCTGTTGCTTTTCCTTCTACTGCTCCTTCTTCTGCTTCTCTTTCTGCTTCTACTCCTGTTTCTCCTTCTCCTTCTCCTTCTAGTTCTTCTGCTTTTCCTTCTGCTTCTCCTTCTGCTTCTGAATCTTCTGCTTCTTCTGCTACTGTCTCTGCTTCTTCTGTTTCTTCTGCTTCTCTTTCTGCTTTTGCTTCTCTTTCTGCTTCTGCTTCTCCTTCTGCTTCTCCAGATTCTGCTTCTTCTGCTTCTCCTGCTTCTCCTTCTGCTTCTGCTTCTTCTGCTTGTCCTGCTTCTCCTTCTGCTTCTGTTTCTCCTTCTCCTTCTTCTGCTTCTCCTTCTGATTCTCCTTCTGCTTCTTCTTCTTCTGCTTTACCTGCTTCTCTTTCTGCTTCTCCTTCTACTTCTCCTTCTGTTTCTCCTTCTCCTTCCACT
>NW_012295831.1:0-4989 GCF_000151885.1 Dipodomys ordii
CATTCTCCTACTTCTGTTTCTCCTTCTGCTTCTGCTTCAATTTCTCCTTCTGCTTCTCATTCTGCTTCTGCGTCTTCTGTTTCTTCTGCTTCTCCTGCTTCTGCTTCTACTGCTTCTCCTACTTCTAGTGCTGCTTCTCCTTTTGTGTCTCTTTCTGTTTCTGCTTATCCTTTTGCTTCTCCTACTCCTAATCCTTCTCTCTCTCCTTTTCTGTCTTCTTCTTCTGCTTCTCCTGCTGCTTCTGCTTCTGCTTATTCTACTATTTCTGTTTTTTCTGCTTCTGCTTCAGATTGTGCTTCTTCTGTTTCTCCTTCTGCTTCAGATTCTGCTTCTGCTTTTTCGGCTTCTCCTGTTTCTTCTGCTTATGCTTCTCCTGCTTCTCCTTCGTCTGCTTCCCCTCCTTCTTTTTCTGCTTCTTCTGTTTCTGTGTCTCCTTCTGCTTCTGTATCTTGTACTTCTCCTGTTTCTTCTGCTTCTCCTGTTTTTGCATCTACTGCTTCCCCTTCTGCTGCTCTTTCTGCTTCTCCTGCTGCTTTTCCTTCTCCTGCTCCTTCTTCTGCTTCTCTTTCTGCTTCTCCTTCTCCTTCTCGTTCTTCTTCTTTTCCTTCTGCTTCTCCTTCTGCTTCTGCATCTTCTGCTTCTTCTTCTACTGCCTCTGCTTCTTCTGTTTCTTCTGCTTCTCCTTCTGCTTTTCCTTCTGCTTTTGCTTCTCTTTCTACTTCTGCTTCTCCTGCTTCTCCAGATTCTGCTTCTTCTGCTTCTCCTGCTTTTCCTTCTGCTTCAGGTTCTGCTTCTGCTTCTGCGGCTTCTTCTCCTTCTGCTTCTCCTGCTTCTGCTTCTTCTGCTTCTCCTGCTTCTCTTTCTGCTTTTCCTTCTGTTTCTGCTTCTCCTTCTGCTTCGGCTTCTTCTCCTTCTTCTGTTTCTTCTGCTTCTGCTTCTCCTGCTTCTGCTTCTCCTGCTTCTCGTTCTGCTTCTCTTTCTGTTTCTCCTCCTACTTCTTCTGCTTCTCCTTCTCCTTCTGCTTCTGCTTCTGTTTAAATTTCTCCTTCTGCTTCTCATTCTGCTTCTGCGTCTTCTGTTTCTTCTGCTTCTCCTGCTTCTGCTTCTCCTGCTTCTCCTACTTCTCGTGCTTCTTCTCCTTCTGCGTCTCTTTCTGCTTCTGCTTATCCTTTTGCTTCTCCTTCTCCTCACCTTCTCTTTCGCTTTCTTCTTCTGCTTCTCCTGCTGCTTCTGCTTCTGCTTATTCTACTATTTCTGTTTCTTCTGCTTCTGCTTCAGATTGTGCTTCTTCTGTTTCTCCTTCTGCTTCAGATTCTGCTTCTGCTTCTTCGGCTTCTCCTGTTTCTTCTGCTTATGCTTTTCCTGCTTTTTCTGCTTCTCCTGCTTCTCTTTCTCCTTCTCCTTCTGCTTCTGCTTCTCCTTCTTCTTCTGCTTCTGCTCTTCTCCTTCTTCTGTTTCTTTTGCTTCTGATTCTTCTGCTTCTTCTTCTTCTGTTTCTTCTGATTCTCCTTCTGCTTCTCCTTCTTCTCCTTCTCTTTCTGCTTCTACTTCTGCTTCTTCTGATTTTCCTGCTTCTCCTTCTTGTTCTCCTTCTGTTTCTGCTTCTCTTTCTGCTTCTGCTTCTCCTTCTGCTGCTCCTTCTCCTTTTTCTGCCTCTCCCACTGCTTCTGCTTCTTTAGCTTATTCTTTTTCTTCTGCTTCTCCTGCTTCTGCTTATACTGCTTCTCCTTATGCTTCTCCTTATGCTTCTCCTTATGCTTCTCCTTCTTCTTCTTCTTCTTCTTCTTCTTCTTCTTCTTCTTCTTCTTCTTCTTCTCCTGCTTCTTCTCTTTCTTCTGCTTCTGCTTTACCTGCTTCTTCTGGTTTTTCTGCTTCTCTTTCTGCTTTTCCTTCTGTTTCTGCATCTCCTTCTGCTTCTGCTTCTTCCGCTTCTGCTTCTCCTGCTTCTGCTTCTCCTGCTTCTGCTTCTTCTGCTTCTCTTTTGCTTCTTCTTCTTCTCCTTCTTCTTCTTCTCCTTCTTCTTCTTCTTCTTCTTCTTCTTCTTCTTCTTCTTCTTCTTCTTCTTCTTCTTCTTCTTCTTCTTCTTCTTCTTCTTCTTCTTCTTCTTCTTCTTCTTCTTCTTCTTCTTCTTCTTCTTCTTCTTCTTCTCCTTCTTCTTCTCCTTCTTCTTCTAATTCTTCTTCTTCTTCTTCTTCTTCTTCTTCTTCTTCTTCTTCTTCTTCTTCTTCTTCTTCTTCTTCTCCTTCTTCTTCTTCTTCTTCTTCTTCTTCTTCTTCTTCTTCTTCTTCTTCTTCTTCTTCTTCTTCTTCTTCTTCTTCTTCTTCGTCTTCTTCGTCTTCTTCGTCTTCTTCTTCTTCTTCTTCTTCTTCTTCTTCTTCTTCTTCTTCTTCTTCTTCTTCTTCTTCTTCTTCTTCTTCTTCTTCTTCTTCTTCTTCTCCTTCTTCTCTTCTCCTTCTTCTTCTCTTTCCTCTGCTTCTGCTTTTCCTGCTTCTTCTGCTTCTCCTGCTTCTCTTTCTGCTTTTCCTTCTGTTTCTGCTTCTCCTTCTGCTTCTGCTTCTTCTCCTTCTTCTGTTTCTTCTGCTTCTGCTTCTCCTGCTTCTCGTTCTGCTTCTCTTTCTGCTTCTACTTCTCCTTCTTCCGCTTCTCCTTCTGCTTCTGCTTCTCCTTATGCTTCTGCTTCTGCTTCAATTTCTCCTTCTGCTTCTCATTCTGCTTCTGCGTCTTCTGTTTCTTCTGCTTCTTCTGCTTCTGCTTCTCCAGCTTCTCCTACTTCTCGTGCTGCTTCTCCTTCTGCGTCTCTTTCTTCTTCTGCTTATCCGTTTGCTTCTCCTACTCCTAATCCTTCTCTTTCGCCTTCTCCTTCTTCTTCTTCTGCTTCTCCTGCTTCTTCTGCTTCTGCTTATTCTACTATTTCTGTTTCTTCTGCTTCTGCTTCTCCTGCTTCTTCTGCTTCTCTTTCTGCTTCTCCTTCTGCTTCTGCTTCTCCTTCTGCTTCTGCTTCTGCTCTTCTCCTTCTTCTTGTTCTTTTGCTTCTGTTTCTTCTTGTTGTTTTGCTTCTGTTTCTTCTTCTTATTTTTCTTCTGTTTCTTCTGATTCTACTTCTGCTTCTCGTTCTTCTCCTCTTTCTGCTTCTACTTCTGCTTCTTCTGATTCTCCTGCTTCTCCTTCTTGTTCTCCTTCTGTTTCTGCTTCTCCTTCTGTTTCTGCTTCTCCTTCTGCTGCTCCTTCTCCTTCTCCTTCTTCTGCTTCTCCCACTGCTTCTGCTTCTTTTGCTTATTCTTTTTCTTCTGCTTCTGCTTCTCCTGCTTCTGCTTCTTCTGCTTCTACTGCTTCTCCTTATGATTCTCCTTATGCTGCTTCTTCATCTTCGTCTACTTCTTCTTCTTCTCTTTCTTCTGCTTCTGCTTTTCCTGCTTCTTTTGCTTCTATTGCTTATCTTTCTGCTTCTCATTCTGCTTCTGTTTCTCCTTCTGCTTCTCCTATTGCTTCTGCTGCACTTCCTTCTCCTTCTCCTTCTCCTACTTCTGCTTCTCCTTTTGCTTCTGCTTCTTCTGCTTCTCCTGCTTCTCCTTCTGCATCTTCTTCTGCTTCTGCTTCTCCTTCTGCTGCTTCTTCTGCTTCTTCCTCAGATTCTGCTTCTTATGCTTATTCTTTTTCTACTGCTTCTACTTCTCCTGCTTCTGCTTCTTCTGCTTCTACTGATTCTCCTTATGCTTCTCCTTCTTCTTCTTCTTCTTCTTCTTCTTCTTCTTCTTCTTCTTCTTCTTCTTCTTCTTCTTCTTCTTCTTCTTCTTCTTCTTCTTCTTCTCTTTCTTCTGCTTCTGCTTTTCCTGCTTCTTCTGGTTCTACTGCTTCTATTTCTGCTACTCATTCTGCTTCTCCTTCTGCTTCTGCTTCTCCTATTGCTTCTGCTGCTCTTCCTTCTCTTTCTCCTACTTCTCCTTCTCCTTCTGCTTCTGCTTCTCCTGATTCTCATGCTTCTCCTTCTGCATCTCCTTCTGCTTGTGCTTGTCCTTATGCTTATTCTTCTGTTTCTGCTTCTTCTTCTGCTTCTTCTGCTTCTCCTTCTGATTCTCCTTCTGCTTCTGTTTCTCCTTCTTGTTCTCGTTCTTCTGCTTTTCCTTCTGCTTCTCGTTCTGCTTCTGCTGCAAATGCTACTGCTTCTTCTGTTTCTTCTGCTTCTCCTTCTGCTTTTGATTCTCTTTCCGCTTCTGCTTCTCCTTCAGCTTCTCATTCTGCTTCTCCAGATTCTGCTTCTTCTGCTTCCCCTGCTTCTCCTTCTGTTTCAGGTTCTGCTTCGGCTTCTTCGGATTCTTATGCTTCTGTTTCTCCTGCTTCTGCTTCTTCTGCTTCCCCTCCTTCTCTTTCTGCTTCTCCTTCTGTTTCTGCTTCTCATTCTGCTTCTGCTTCTTGTCCTTCTCCTGTATCTTCTGCTTCTGCTTCTCCTGTTTCTGCATCTCCTGCTTCTCCTCCTGCTGCTCTTTCTGCTTCTCCTGCTGCTTTTCCTTCTCCTGCTCCTTCTTCTGCTTCTCTTTCTGTTTCTCCTTCTGTTTCTCCTTCTCCTTCTCGTTCTTATGCTTTTCCATCTGTTTCTGCTTCTGTATCTTCTGCTTCTTCTGCTACTGCCTCTGTTTCTTCTGTTTCTTCTGCTTCTCCTTCTGCTTCTCCTTCTGCTTTTGCTTCTCTTTCTGCTTCTGCTTCTCCTTCTGCTTCTCATGATTCTGCTTCTTCTGCTTCTCCTGCTTCTCCTTCTGCTTCAGGTTCTGCTTCTGCTTCTTCGGCTTCTTCTGCTTCTGCTTCTCCTGCTTCTTCCTCTTCTGCTTCTCCTGCATCGCTTTCTGCTTTTCCTTCTGTTTCTGCTTCTCCTTCTGCTTCTGCTTCTTCTTCTTCTTCTGTTTCTTCTGCTTCTGCTTCTCCTGCTACTGCTTCTCCTGCTTCATACAAGTTCTGCTTCTCTTTCTGCTTCTCCTTCTACATCTTCTGCTCTCC
>NW_012295832.1:0-4989 GCF_000151885.1 Dipodomys ordii
TCATCCGCTGTGCCCACACTGTGTCCCGTTGTGTCCACAGCTTTGTACCACGCTGTGTAACGCTGTGTCCCCGCTGTATCTACGCTGTTCCTCGCTGTGTCCCGCTGTGTCCCCCGCTGTGTCCTCGCTGTGTCCCCAGCTTTGTCCCACTTTGTCCTAGCTGGGTCCCCCGCTGGGTCCCGCTGTGTCCCCCGCTGTGTCCCACTGTGTTCCGCTGTGTCCCGCTCTGTCCCTGCTGTGTCCCGCTGTGTCCTGCTGTGTCCCCCTGTGTGCGCGCTGTGTCCCGCTATGTACTCCGTTGTGTCCAGCTGTTTCACCGCTGTGTCCCCCGCTTTGTCCCGCTGTGTCCCGCTGTGTCCTCGGTGCCTCCCCCGCTGTGTCCCGCTGTGTCCCCCGCAGTGTCCCGCTGTGTCCCGCTGTGTCCCGCTCTGTCCCTGCTGTGTCCCGCTGTGCCCTGCTGTGTCGTCGTTGTGTCCCCCGCTGTCTCCCACTCTGTCCCTCGCTGTGTCTCACGATTTGTCCTTGCTTTGTCCCACTGTGTCCCGCTGTGTCCCGCTGTGTCCCCACTGTGTCCCGTGGTGTCCACAGCTGTGTAACACGCTGTGTAATGCTGTGTACCCGCTGTATCGACGCTGTGTCCCGCTGGGTCCCGCTGTGTCCTCGCTGTGTTCCCCGCTGTGTCCCGCTGTGTACCCCTCTGTGTCCCCTGCTGTGTCCCGCATTGTCCCGCTGTGTACTGCTGTGTCGCCTGCTGAGTCCCGCTGTGTCGCCTGCTGAGTCCCGCTGTGTCCCCACTGTGTCCCGTCCCAACTGTGTCCCCCGCTTTGTCCCCCGCTGTGTCCCGCTGTGTCCTGCTGTCTCCCCCTCTGTGTCCCCCGCTGTGTCCCTCTGTGTCCCCCGCTTTGTCACCGCTGTGTCCCGTTGTGTCCTCGCTGTGTCCCCCTCTGTCTCCCGCTCTGTCCCCCGCTGTATCTCACGCTTTCTCCCCGCTGTGTCCAACTGTGTCCCGCTGTGTCCCGCTGTGCCCCCACTGTGTCCCGTTGTGTCCACAGCTGTGTACCACGCTGTGTAACGCTGTGAATCCCGCTGTATCGAGGCTGTGTCACGGTGGGTCCCGCTGTGTCCTTGCTCTGTTATTCGTGGTGTCCCCCTCTGTCCCCCGCTGTGTCCCCCGCTCTGTCCTACTGTGTCCCCCACTGTGTCCCGTTGTATCCTACTGTGTCCCGTGGTGTCCCGCTTTTTTCCCACTATGTCCCCTGCTGCGTCCCCTCTGTGTCCCCGCTGTGTCCAGCTGTGTCCTCGCTGTATCCTCTGCTGTCTCCCGCTTTGTCCTATGCTGTGTCCTACTGTGTCCCAATGTGTCCCTGCAGTGTCCCCTGCTGTGTCCTGCTGTGTCCCGCTGTTTCCCCCGCTGTGTCCTGCTTGGTCCCGCTTTGTCCCCGCTGTGTCTCCGCTGTGTCCCGCTGTGTCCCCCGCTGTGTCCCCGCTGTGTCCCGCTGTGTCCCCTGCTGTGTCCCGCTGTGTCCCGCTGTGTCCCCCGCTGTGTCCCCGCTGTGTCCCGCTGTGTCCCCTGCTGTGTCCCCTGCTGTGTCCCCACTGTGTCACGCTTTGTTTCGCTGTGTCCGGCTGTGTCCTCGCTCTGTCTCCCTCAGTGTCCACCTGTGTCACGCTCTGTCCCCTCTGTGTCCCTCTGTGTCCAGCTCTGTCCCCGTTGTGTGTCCGCTGTGCCCCGCTGTGTACCCTTCTGTGTCCAGCTGTGTCCCCTCTGTGTCCCGTTGTGTCCATTCTCTGTACCGCGCTGTCCACCTCTGTGTCCCCTGGCTGTGTCCCGCAATGTCCCCGCTGTGTCCCGCTGTGTCCTACTGTGTCCCGTGGTGTCCCGCTTTTTTCCCTCTATGTCCCCTGCTGAGTCCCCTCTGTGTCCCCGCTGTGTCCAGCTGTGTCCTCGCTGTGTCCTCCGCTGTCTCCCGCTTTGTCCCACGCTGTGTCCTACTGTGTCCCACTGTGTCCCTGCTGTGTCCCCCGCTGTGTCCCGCTGTGTCCCGCTGTGTCCCCGCTCTATAGACGCTGTGTCCCGCTGTGTCCACCGCTATGTCCCGCTGGGTCCCGCTGTGTCCCCCGCTGTGTCCCGCTGTGTCCCGCAGGTTCACCGCTGTTTCACGCTGTGTCCTGCTGTGTTCCGTGGTGTCCTGCTTTGTCCCCCGCTGTGTCCCGCTGTGTCCACTGCTGTGTCTCGCTGTGTCCCGCTGTGTCTCGCTGTGTCCCGCTGTGTCCTCGCTTTGACCCATGCTGTGTTAAGCTGTGTCCTCCCTGTGTCCCCCGCTGTGTCCCGCTGTGTCCCCCGCTGTGCCCCGCACTGTCCCGCTGTGTCCCGCTGGGTCCCGCTGGGTCCCCTGCTGTGTCCCGCTGTGTCCCCCGCTGTGCCCCGCAGTGTCCCGCTGTGTCCCGCTCTGTCCCCCACTGTGTCCTCCGCTGAGTCCTCTATGTGTCGACGTTGTGTCCTCGCTGTGTCCCCTGCTGTCTCCCGCTTTGTCCCACGCTGTGTCCCCCTGTGTCCCGCTGTGTCCTCGCTGTGTCCACCGCTGTGTCCTGCTGTGTTCCCGCTGTGTCCCAAGCTTTATCCCGCTGTGTCCCGCTGTGTGCCCCGCAGTGTCCCACTATGTTCCCGCAGTGTCCCTGCTGTGTCCCCCGCTGTGTCTCGCTGTGTCTACTGCTGTGCCCACTGTGTCGCGCTGTGTCTCGCTGTGTCCCGCTGTGTCCTCGCTGTTTCCCACGCTGTGTTCTGCTGTGTCCCCCGCTGTGTCCCGCTGGGTCCTCTGTTTCCTCTCTGTGTTCCCCACTGTGTCCCGCTGTGTCCCCCGCTGTGTCCCTCGCTGTGTCCCCCGCTGTGTCCCACTGTGTCCCCCGCTGTGTCCTTGCTGTGTCCCCGGTGGGTCCCGCTGGGTCCCGCAGTGTCCCCCGCTGAGTCCCGCAGTGTCCCCGCTGTGTCCCCGCTGTGTCCTCGCTGTGTTCCCCGCTGTGTCCCGCTGTGTCCCCCGCTGTGTCTCGCTGTGTCTACTGCTGTGTCCCCACTGTGTCCCGCTATGTCTCGCTGTGTCCCGCTGTGTCCTCGCTGTTTCCCACGCTGTGTTCTGCTGTGTCCTCGCTGTGTCCCCCGCTGTGTCCCGCTGGGTCCTGCTGTGTCCTCTCTGTGTTCCCCACTCTGTCCCGCTGTGTCCCCCGCTGTGTCCCTCGCTGTGTCCCCCGCTGTGTCCCGCTGTGTCCCCCGCTGTGTCCTTGCTGTGTCCCCGCTGGGTCCCGCTGGGTCCCGCAGTGTCCCCCGCTGAGTCCCGCTGTGTCACCGCTGTGTCCCGCTCTGTCCCCGCTCTATCGACGCTGTGTCCCGCTGTGAACCGCTGTGTCCTCTCTTTGTTCCCCGCTGTGTCCCGATGTGTCCCCCGCTGTGTCTCTCGCTGTGTCACCGCTGTGTCCCGCTGTGTCCTCGCTGTGTCCCCCACTGTGTCCCGCTTTGTCACCGCTGTGTCCTGCTGTGTCACGCTTTGTTTCGCTGTGTCCGGCTGTGTCCTTGCTCTGTCTCCTTCAGTGTCCACCTGTGTCACGCTCTGTCCCCTCTGTGTCCCTCTGTGTCCAGCTCTGTCCCCGTTGTGTGTCCGCTGTGTCCTGGTGTGTACCCTTCTGTGCCCAGCTGTGTCCCCTCTGTGTCCCGCTGTGTCCCTTCTCTGTCCCCCGCTGTCCACCGCTGTGTCTCCTGGCTGTGTCCCGCAGTGTCCCCGCTGTGTCCCGCTGTGTCCTACTGTGTCCCGTGGTGTCCCGCTTTTTTCCATCTATGTCCCCTGCTGAGTCCCCTCTGTGTCCCCGCTGTGTCCAGCTGTGTCCTCGCTGTGTCCTCTGCTGTCTCCCGCTTTGTCCCACGCTGTGTCCTACTGTGTCCCACTGTGTCCCTTCTGTGTCCCCCGGTGTGTCCGCTGTGTCCCGCTGTATCCCCCGCTGTGTCCTACTGTGTCCCGCTGTATCCCCGCTGTGTCCCCGCTGTGTCCCGCTGTGTCTCCCGATGTGTCCCGCTGGGTCCCGCTGTGTCCCCCGCTGTGTCCCGCTGTGTCCCCGCAGGTTCACTGCTGTTTCACGCTGTGTCCTGCTGTGTTCCGTTATGTCCCGCTTTGTCCCCCGCTGTGTCCCGCTGTGTCCACTGCTGGGTCCCCGCTGGGTCCCGCTGTGTCTCGCTGTGTCCCGCTGTGTCCTCGCTTTGTCCCATGCTGTGTTAAGCTGTGTCCTCCCTGTGTCCCCCACTGTGTCCCGCTGCATCCCCCGCTGTGCCCCGCAGTGTCCCGCTGTGTCCCGCTGGGTCCCCCGCTGTGTCCCGCTGTGTCCCCCACTGTGCCCCGCAGTGTCCCGCTGTGTCCCGCTCTGTCCCCCACTGTGTCCCCCGCTGAGTCCTCTATGTGTCGCCGCTGTGTCCCGCTGTGTCCTCGCTGTGTCCCCTGCTGTCTCCCGCTTTGTCCCACGCTGTTTCCCGCTGTGTCCTCGCTGTGTCCCCCGCTGTGTCCCGCTATGTTCCCGCAGTGTCCCCGCTGTGTACTGCTGTGTCCCACTGTGCCCCGTGGTGTCCCAGTTTGTCCTTCGCTGTGTCCCCAGGTGAGTCCCCGCTGTGTCCCGCTGTGTCCCCCACTGGGTCCCGGTGTGTCCCCGCAGGGTCACCGCTGTTTCCCGCTGTGACCCGCTGTGTTCCGTGGTGTCCCGCTTTGTCCCCCGCTGTGTCCCCCGCTGAGTCCCCGCTGTTTCCCCCGCTTTGTACCGCTGTGTCCCCGCAGTGTCCCCGCTGTGTCCCGCTGTGTCACACTGTCCCGTGGTGTCCTGCTTTGTCCCCCGCTGTGTCCCCCACTGAGTCCCCTCTGTGTCACAACTGTGTCCCGCTGTGTCCTCACTGTGTCCCCCGCTGTATCCCGCTTTGTCCCCCGCTGTATCCCGCACCCCACTGTACCGCTGTGTTGA
>NW_012295833.1:0-4988 GCF_000151885.1 Dipodomys ordii
CTTCTCCTGCTTCTCTTTCTGCTTTTAATTCTGTTTCTGCTTCTCCTTCTGCTTCTTCTCCTTCTTTTGTTTCTTCTGCTTCTCCTGCTTCTGCTTCTCCTGCTTCTCGTTCTGCTTCTCTTTCTGCTTCTCTTTCTGCTTCTCCTTCTCCTTCTCCTTCTTCTGCTTCTCCTTCTGCTTCTGCTTCAATTTCTCCTTCGGCTTCTCATTCTCCTTCTGCGTCTTCTGTTTCTTCTGCTTCTCCTTCTTCTGCTTCTCCTGCTTCTCCTACTTCTCGTGCTGCTTCTCCTTCTTCGTCTCTTTCTGGTTCTGCTTATCCTTTTGCTTCTCCTACTCCTAATCCTTCTCTTTCGCCTTCTCCTTCTTCTTCTTCTGCTTCTCCTGCTGCTTCTTCTTCTGCTTATTCTACTATTTCTGTTTCTTCTGCTTCTGCTTCAGATTGTGCTTCTTCTGTTTCTCCTTCTGCTTCAGATTCTGCTTCTGCTTCTTCGGCTTCTCCTGTTTCTTCTGCTTCTGCTTCTCCTGCTTCTTCTGCTCCTCCTGCTTCTCTTTCTCCTTCTCCTTCTGCTTCTGCTTCTCCTGCTTCTGCTACTGCTCTTCTCCTTCTTCTGTTTCTTTTGCTTCTGTTTCTTCTTCTTCTTCTTCTTCTCTTTCTTCTGCTTCTTCTTTTCCTGCTTCTTCTGCCTCTACTGCTTATCTTTCTGCTTCTCATTCTGCTTCTGCTTCTCCTTCTGCTTCTCCTATTGCTTCTGCGGCTCTTCCTTCTCCTTTTCCTACTTCTACTTCTCCTTCTGCTTCTGCTTCTTCTGCTTCTCCTGCTTCTCCTTATGCATCTTCTTCTGCTTCTACTTCTCCTTCTGCTGCTTCTTCTACTTCTGTTTCTCCTTCTACTTCTCCTTCTGCTTCTTCTGCTTCTTTTTCTGATTCTCCTTGTGCTTCTCCTTCTGTTGCTCCTTCTCCTTCTCGTTCTTCTGCTTTTCCTTCTGCTTCTGCTGCAACTGCTACTGCTTCTGCTTCTTCTGTTTCTTTTGCTTCTCCTTCTGCGTTTGATTCTCTTTCTGCTTCTGCTTCTGCTTCTACTTCAGCTTCTCATTCTGCTTCTCCAGATTCTGCTTCTTCTCCTTCTCCTGCTTCTCCTTCTGGTTCAGGTTCTGCTTCTGCTTCTTCGGATTCTTATGCTTCTGCTTCTCCTGCTTCTGCTTCTTCTGCTTCCCCTCTTTCTCTTTCTGCTTCTCCTTCTGTTTCGGCTTCTCCTTCTGCTTCTGCTTCTTGTCCTTCTCCTGTTTTCTGCTTCTGCTTCTCCTGCTTCTGCTTCTTCTGCTTTTCCTGCTTCTGTTTCTGCTTCTCCTTCTGCTCCTTCTCCTTCTTCTGTTTCTTCTTCTTCTGCTTCTCCCGCTTCTGCTTCTTCTGTCTCCTGCTTCACGTTCTGCTTCTCTTCGTCGGCTTCTCTTTCTATTTCTGCTTCTGCTTCTTCTGATTCTGCTTCTTCTCCTTCTTCTTCTCCTTCTGCTTCTGTTTCTTCTGCTTCTCCTGCTTCTCCTTCTGCATCTCCTTCTGCTTGTGCTTTTCCTTCCTCTTCTTCTTCTGCTTCTGCTTCTCCTTCTCCTTCTTCTGCTTCTCCATCTGCTTCTGCTTCTTCTTCTTTTCCTGCTTCTCCTTCTGCTTCTCCTTCTGTTCTCCTTCTGCTTCTCCTCTGTTTCTCCTTCTCGATCTCTGCTATTCCTCTGCTTCTCTTTCTGCTTCTGCATCATCAGCTTCTTCTGCTACTGCTTCTGCATCTTCTGTTCTTCTGCTTCTCCTTCTGCTTTTACTTCTCTTTCTGCTTCTGCTTCTCCTTCTAATTCTCCTTCTTCTTCTCCAGATTCTTCTTCTTCTGCTTCTCCAGCTTCTCCTTCTGCTTCAGGTTCTCCTTTTGCTTCTTCGGCTTCTTCTGCTTCTATTTCTGCTTCTCCTTCTGTTTCTGCTTCTCTTTCTGCTTCTGCTTCTTCTCCATCTTCTATTTCTTCTGATTCTGCTTCTCCTGCTTCTCCTTCGGTTTCTCTTTATGCTTCTCCTTCCCCTTCTCCTTCTTCTGCTTCTACTACTGCTTCTGCTTCTCCTTCTGCATCTTCTTCTGTTTCAATTTCTCCTTCTTCTGCCTTTCATTATGCTTCTGCTTCTCGTGCTTCTGCTCCTTCTGCTTCTCCTGCGTCTCCTTCTCCTTCTCTTTCTGCTTCTGCTTATCCTTCTGTTTCTCCTACGCCTAATCCTTCTCTTTCTCCTTCTTCTTCTGCTGCTTCTCCTGCTGCTTCTTCTTCTGCTTCTTCTGCTTTTTCTGTTTCTTCTTCTCCTGCTTCAGCTTCTGCTTCTTCTGCTTCTGCTTCTCCTGCTTCTTCTTCTTTTGCTTCTCCTACTTCTCTTTCTGCTTCTCCGTCTCATTCTCCTTCTCCTTCAATTTCTCCTTCTTGTGCTTCTCATTCTTCTTCTGCTTCTGCTTCTCCTGCTTCTGCTTCTTCTGTTTCTCCTTCTGCTTCTCCTTCTGCTTCTCTTTCAGCTTCTTATTCTGCTTCTGCTCCTCCTACTCCTAATCCTTCTCTTTCTCCTTCTTCTTCTTCTGCTTCTCGTTCTGCTTCTGCTTCTTCTGCTTGTTCTGTTTCTTCTGCTTCTGCTTTTCCAGCTTCTGCTGCTTCTGCTTCTCCTTCTGCTTCAGGTTCTCCTTCTGGTTCTTGGGCTTCTTCTGTTTCTTCTGCTTCTCCTGCTACTGCTTCTTCTGCTTATCTTTCTGCTTCTCCTTCTGCTTCTGCTTTTCCTTCTGCTCCTTCTCCTTCTCCTTCTTCTGTTTCTTCTTCTTCTTCTTCTTCTTCTTCTTCTTCTTCTTCTTCTTCTTCTTCTTCTTCTTCTTCTTCTTCTTCTTCTTCTTCTTCTTCTTCTTCTTCTTCTTCTTCTTCTGATTCTCCCGCTTCCGCTTCTTCTGCTTCTCCTGCTTGTCCTTTTCGTTCTGCTTCTCCTTCTCCTTCTTCTGCTTCTCTTTCTGCTTCTTCTTCTGCTTCTTCTGATTCTCCAACTTCTCCTTCTTCTTCTCCTTCTGTTTCTGCTTCTCTTTCTGCTTCTGCATCTCCTTCTGCTTCACCTTCTGCTGCTCCTTCTCCTTCTTCTGTGTCTCCCTCTGCTTCTGCTTCTTATGCTTCTTCTTTTTCTTCTGCTTCTGCTTCTCCTGCTTCTGCTTCTTATGCTTCTACTGCTTCTTCTTCTGCTTCTGCTTCTTCTGCTTTTACTTCTCTTTCTGCTTCTGCTTCTCCTACTTCTTTTTCTGCTTCTTCTGCTGTTTCTCCTTCTGCTGCTTCTTCTACTTCTTCTTCTGCTTCTCTTTTTGCTTCTCCTTCTGCTTCTGCTTCTGCTTCTTCTGTTTCTCCTGCCTGAATTTCTGGTTCTACTTCTTCTTCTGCTTCTCCTTCTGCTTCTGCTTCTACTTCTGCTTCTGTTTCTGCTTCTTCTCTTTCGGCTTCTCCTGCTTTTGCTTCTTGTGCTTCTTCTGCTTCTCTTTCTGCTTCTCTTTCCGCTTCTACTTCTCCTTCTGCTTCTCCTCCTTCTCCTTCTCCTACTTCTGCTTCTCCTTCAGCTTCTGTTTCTTCTGCTTCTCCTGCTCCTCCTTCTGCATCTCCTGCTTGTGCTTGTCCTTATGCTTCTTCTTCTGCTTCTGCTTGTCCTTCTCCTTCTCCTTCTTTTGCTTCTCCTTTTGCTTCTGCTTCTTCTGTTTGTCCTTCTTCTCCTTCTGCTTCTGCTTCTTCTGCTTCTCCTGCTTCTCCTTCTGCATCTTCTTCTGCTTCTCCTTCTTCTGCTTCTCCTTCTGATTCTCCTTCTGCTTTTTCTTCTGCTTCTGCTTCTCCTTCTCCTTCTTCTGCTTCTCCTTCTGATTCTCCTTCTGCTTCTTCTTCTTCTGCTTTACCTGCTTCTCTTTCTGCTTCTCCTTCTGTTTCTCCTTCTGTTTCTCCTTCTCCTTCTTGTTCTTCTGCTTTTCCTTCTGCTTCTCGTTCTGCTTCTGCTACAACTGCTACTGCTTCTACTTCTTCTGTTTCTTTTGCTTCTCCTTCTGCTTTTGATTCTCTTTTTGCTTTTGCTTCTCCTACTGCTTCTCATTCTGCTTCTCCAAATTCTGCTTCTTCTGCTTCATCTGCTGCTACTTCTGCTTCAGGTTCTGCTTCTGATTCTTCGGATTCTTATGCTTCTGCTTCTCCTGCTTCTGCTTCTTCTGCTTCCCCTACTTCTCCTTCTGCTTCTCCTTCTGTTTCTGCTTCTCCCTCTGCTTTTGCGTCTTGTCCTTCTCCTGTTTCTTCTGCTTCTGCTTCTCCTGTTTCTGCATCTCCTGCTTCTCCTTCTGCTGCTCTTTCTGCTTCTCCTGCTGCTTTTCTTTCTCCTGCTCCTTCTTCTGCTTCTCTTTCTGCTTCGCCTTCTGTTTCTCCTTCTCCTTCTCGTTCATCTGCTTTTCCTTCTGCTTTTCCTTCTGCTTTTCCTTCTGCTTCTGCATCTTCTGCTTCTTCTGCTACTGCCTCTCCTTCTTTTGTTTCTTCTGCTTCTCCTTCTGCTTCTCCTTCTGCTTTTGCTTCTCTTTCTGCTTCTCCTTCTGCTTCTGTTTATCCAGATTCTGTTTCTTCTGCTTCTCCTGCTTCTTCTTCTGCTTCTCCAGATTCTGCTTCTTCTGCTTCTCCTGCTTCTCCTTCTGCTTCAGGTTCTGCTTCTGCTTCTTCGGCTTCTCCTGCTTCTGCTTCTCCTGCTTCTCGTTCGGTTTCTCTTTCTGCTTCTCCTTCTCCTTCTTCTGCTTCTCCTTCTGCTTCTGCTTCTCCTTCTGCTTCTGCTTCAATTTCTCCTTCTGCTGCTCATTCTGCTTCTGCGTCTTCTGTTTCTTCTGATTCTCCTGCTTCTGCTTCTCCTGCTTTTCCTACTTCTCGTGCTGCTTCTCCTACAACGTTTCTTTCTGCTTCTGCTTATCCTTTTGCTTCTCCTACTCCTAA
>NW_012295834.1:0-1981 GCF_000151885.1 Dipodomys ordii
TCAAGCAGGAGAAGCAGAAGAAGCAGAAGCAGAAGGAGAAGTAGAAGTAGTGTATGTAAGGAGAAGGAAGAGCCGCAGAAGCAATAGGAGAAGCAGAAGGAGAAGCAGAAGCAGAATGAGAAGAAGAAAGAGAAGGAGTAGAAGCAGAAGAAGCAGGAAAAGAAGAAGCAGAATAAAGAGGAGAAAAAGAAGAAGAAGAAGAAGAACAAAAAGTAGAAGAAGAAGAAGAAGAAGAAGAAGAAGAAGAAGAAGAAGAAGAAGAAGAAGAAGAAGAAGAAGAAGAAGAAGAAGAAAAATAAGAAGAAGAAGAAGAAGAAGAAGAAGAAGAAGAAGAAGAAGAAGAAGAAGAAGGAGAAGAAGAAGGAGAAGGAGAAGCATAAGGAGAAGAAGTAGAAGCAGAAGCAGAAGAAGCAGAAGCAGAAGAAAAAGAATAAGCATAAGAAGCAGAATCAGAGGGAGAAGCAGAAGAAGGAGAAGGAAAAGAAGAAGGAGAATCAGAAGGAAAAGCAGAAGTAGGAGAAGCAGAAGAAGGAGAAGCAGAAGCAGAAGAAGAAGCAGAAGAAGAAGCAGAATCAGAAGAAGATGCAGAAGGAGAAGCAGGAGAAGCAGAAGAAGCAGAAGGAGAAGCAGAAGTAGGAGAAGGAGAAGGAGAAGGAAGGGCAGCAGAAGCAATAGGAGAAGCAGAAGGAGAAGCAGAAGCAGAATGAGAAGCAGAAAGAGAAGCAATAGAAGCAGAAGAAGCAGGAAAAGCAGAAGCAGAAGAAAGAGAAGAAGAAGAAGAAGAAGAAGAAGAAGAAGAAGAAGAAGAAGAAGAAGAAGAAGAAGAAGAAGAAGAAGAAGAAGAGGAAGACGAAGAAGAAGACGAAGGAGAAGACGAAGAAGAAGAAAAAGAAGAAGAAGAAGAAGCATAAGGAGAAACATAAGGAGAAGCAGTAGAAGCAGAAGAAGCAGAAGCAGGAGAAGCAGAAGCAGAAGAAAAAGAATAAGCAGAAGAAGCAGAAGCAGAAGCAGGGGGAGAATCAAAAGAAGGATAAGGAGAAGGAGCAGCAGAAGGAGAAGCAGAAGCAGAAAGAGAAGCAGAAACAGAAGGAGAATAAGAAGGAGAAGCAGGAGAATCAGAAGAAGCTGAAGTAGAAGCAGAAAGAGGAGAAGAAGGAGAAGCAGAAGTAGAATCAGAAGAAACAGAAGAAGAAGAAGCAGAAGAAACAGAAGCAAAAGAAAGAGAAGAAGGAGAAGAGCAGAAGCAGAAGCAGAAGGAGAAGCAGAAGCAGAAGGAGAAGCAGAAAGAGAAGCAGGAGAAGCAGAAGGAGCAGGAGAAGCAGAAGCAGAAGAAACAGGAGAAGCCGAAGAAGCAGAATCTGAAGCAGGAGAAACAGAAGAAGCACAATCTGAAGCAGAAGCAGAAGAAACAGAAATAGTAGAATAAGCAGAAGCAGAAGAAGCAGGAGAAGCAGAAGAAGAAGACGGAGAAGGCGAAAGAGAAGGATTAGGAGTAGGAGAAGCAAAAGGATAAGCAGAAGCAGAAAGAGACGCAGAAGAAGAAGCAGCACGAGACGTAGGAGAAGCTGGAGAAGCAGAAGCAGAAGAAGCAGAAGAAACAGAAGACGCAGAAGCAGAATGAGAAGCAGAAGGAGAAATTGAAGCAGAAGCCGAAGGAGAAGCAGAAGGAGAAGGAGAAGCAAAAGAAGGAGAAGTAGAAGCAGAAAGAGAAGCAGAACGAGAAGCAGGAGAAGCAGAAGCAGAAGGAACAGAAGAAGGAGAAGAAGCAGAAGCAGAAGGAGAAGAAGAAACAGAAGGAAAAGCAGAAAGAGAAGCAGGAGAAGCTGAAGAAGCAGGAAAAGCAGAAGCAGAGGAAAGAGAAGAAGAAGGAGAAGAGAAGAAGAAGAAGAAGAAGACGAAGAAGAAGAAGAAGAAGAAGAGGAAGAAGAAGAAGAAGAAGAAGAAGAAGAAGAAGAAGAAGAAGAAGAAGAAGAAGAAGAAG
>NW_012295835.1:0-3007 GCF_000151885.1 Dipodomys ordii
TCAGACGCAGAAGGAAAAGCAGCACAAGAAGTAGCAGAAGCAGGAGAAACAGAAGACGCAGAAGCAGAATGAGAAGCAGAAGGAGAAATTGAAGCAGAAACAGAAGGAGAAGCAGAAGCAGAAGGAGAAGCAGAAGAAGGAGAAGGAGAAGGAGAAAGAGAAGCAGAAAGAGAAGCAGGAGAAGCAGAAGCAGGAGAAGCAGAAGCAGAAGAAACAGAAGGAGAAGAAGCAGAAGCAGAAGCAGAAACAGAAGGGAAAGCAGAAAGAGAAGCAGGAGAAGCAGAAGAAGCAGCAGCAGGAGAAGCAGAAGCAGAAGAAACCGAAGAAGCAGAAGCAGAACCTGAAGCAGAAGGAGAAGCAGAAGAAGCAGAATCTGGAGAAGCAGATGGAGAAGCAGAAGCAGAAAGAGAAGCAGAAGAAAAAGCAGTAGAAGGAAAAGCAGCAGGAGAAGCAGAAAGAGCAGCAGAAGGAGAAGCAGGAGATGCAGAAACAAGAGAAGCAGAAGCAGAAGAAACAGGAGAAGGACAAGAAGCAGAAGGAGAAGCAGAAACAGAAGGAGAAGCAGAAAGAGAAGTAGGGGAAGCAGAAGAAGCAGCAGCAGGAGAAGCAGAAGCAGAAGAATCCGAAGAAGCAGAAGCAGAACCTGAAGCAGAAGGAGAAGCAAGAGAAGCAGAAGAAGCAGAATCTGCAGAAGCAGAATGAGAAGCTGAAGGAGAAGCAGAAGCGGAAAGAGAATCAAAAGCAGCAGGAGAAGCAGAAGAAACAGAAGAAGCAGAACCAGTAGCAGTTGCAGCAGAAGCAGAAGGAAAAGCAGAAGAACGAGAAGGAGAAGGAAAAACAGAAGCAGAAGCAGAAGGAGAATCTGAAGGAGAAGCAGAAGAAGCAGAAGGAGAAGCAGAAGGAGAAGCAGAAGCAGAAGAAGCAGCAGAAGGAGAAGAAAAAGCAGAAGAAGATGCAGAAGGAGAAGCTGGAGAAGCAGAAGAAGCAGACGAAAAAGAAGAAGTAGAAGTTGGAAAAGGAGACGGAAGAGCAGCAGAAGCAATAGAAGAAGGAAAAGGAGAAGCAGAAGCAGAATGAGAAGCAGAAAGAGAAGCAGTAGAAGCAGAAGAAGCAGGAAAACAGAAGCAGAAGAAAGAGAAGAGGAAGAAGAAGAAGAAGAAGAAGAAGAAGAAGAAGAAGAGGAAGAGGAAGCAGAAGAAGGAGAAACATAAGGAGAAGCAGTAGAAGCAGAAGAAGCAGAAGCAGGAGAAGCAGAAGCAGAAGAAACAGAAGAAGGAGAAGAAGCAGAAGCAGAAGGAGAAGCAGAAGCAGAAAGAGAAGCAAAAGCAGAAGGAGAAGCAGAAGGAGAAGCAGAAGAAACAGAAGAAACAGAAAGAGTAGCAGAAGAAGCTGAAGATGTAGAAGCAGAAAAAGAAGCACAATAAATAGCAGAAGAACGAGAAGGAGAAGGAGAAACAGAAGGAGAAGCAGAAAGAGAATCAGGAAAAGCAGAAGAAACAGAAGCAGACGGAGAAGTAGAAGAAGGAGAAGGAGAAGCAGAAGCAGAAGAATAATCACAAGGAAAAGCACAAGCAGAAGGAGATGCAGAAGGAGAAGCAGGAGAAGGAGAAGAAGCAGAAGCAGAAGGAGAACTAAAGAGAAGAAGCAGAAGCAGAAGAAGCAGAAGCAGAAGTAGAAAGAGAAGCCGACTAAGAGAAGCCGAACGAGAAGCAGGAGAAGCAGTAGAAGCAGAAGCGGGAGAGGCAGAAGAAGAAGAAACAGAAGAAGGAGAAGGAGCAGAAGCAGAAGGAGAAGCACAAGAAGAAGCAGAAAAAGAAGGAGAAGCAGAAAGAGAAGGAGGAGAAGCAGAAGAAGCAGAAGCAGGAGAAGCAGAAGCATAAGAATCCGAAGAAGCAGAAGCAGAACCTGAAGCAGAAGGAGAAGCAGGAGAAGCAGAAGAAGCAGTATCTGGAGAAGCAGAATGACAAGCTGAAGGAGAAGCAGGAGAAGCAGAAGAAGCAGTATCTGGAGAAGCAGAATGACAAGCTGAAGGAGAAGCAGAAGCAGAAAGAGAATCAAAACAGAAGGAGAAGCAGAAGAAACAGAAGAAGCAGAAGCAGTAGCAGTTACAGCAGAAGGAGAAGCAGAAGGAAAAGCAGGATAACAAGAAGGAGAAAGAGAAACAGAAGCAGAAGGAGAAGGAGAATCAGAAGGAGAAGCAGAAGAAGCAGAAGGAGAAACAGAAAGAGAAACAGAAGCAGAAGAAGCAGCACAAGGAGAAGCAGAAGCAGAAGAAGATGCATAACGAGAAGCAGGAGAAGCAGAAGAAGCAGAAGCAGAAGGAGAAGTAGAAGTAGGAGAAGGAGAAGGAAGAGCCGCAGAAGCAATAGGAGAAGCAGAAGGAGAAGCAGAAGCAGAATGAGAAGAAGAAAGAGAAGGAGTAGAAGCAGAAGAAGCAGGAAAAGAAGAAGCAGAATAAAGAGGAGAAAAAGAAGAAGAAGAAGAAGAACAAAAAGTAGAAGAAGAAGAAGAAGAAGAAGAAGAAGAAGAAGAAGAAGAAGAAGAAGAAGAAGAAAAAGAAGAAGAAGAAGGAGAAGAAGAAGGAGAAGGAGAAGCATAAGGAGAAGAAGTAGAAGCAGAAGCAGGAGAAGCAGAAGCAGAAGAAAAAGAATAAGCATAAGAAGCAGAATCAGAGGGAGAAGCAGAAGAAGGAGAAGGAAAAGAAGAAGGAGAATCAGAAGAAAAGCAGAAGAAGGAGAAGCAGAAGAAGGAGAAGCAGAAGCAGAAGAAGAAGAAGCAGAATCAGAAGAAGATGCAGAAGGAGAAGCAGGAGAAGCAGAAGAAGCAGAAGCAGAAGGAGAAGCAGAAGTAGGAGAAGGAGAAGAAGGAAGGGCAGCAGAAGCAATAGGAGAAGCGGAAGGAGAAGCAAAGCGGAATGAGAAGCGGAAAGAGAAGCAGTAGAAGCAGAAGAAGCAGGAAAAGCAGAAGCAGAAGAAAGAGAAGAAGAAGAAGAAGAAGAAGAAGTGAG
>NW_012295836.1:0-4988 GCF_000151885.1 Dipodomys ordii
TCAGTCCCGCTGTGTCCTGCTGTGTCCTCGCTGGGTCTCCCGCTGGGTCTCCCGCTGTGTCCCGCTGGGTCCCCCGCTGTGTCCCGCTATTTCCCGCTGTGTCCTCGCTGTGTCCCCTGCTGTGTCCCGTTGTGTTCCTAGCTGTGTACCCCGTTGTGTCCTGCTGTATCGACTCTGTGTCCCACTGGGTCCCGCTGTTTCCTTCCTGTGTTCCCTGCTGTGTCTCGCTGTGTCCCCGCTGTAACGACGCTGTGTCCCTGCTGTGTCCCGCTGTTTCCCGCTCTGTCCTCGCTGTGTCCCCAGCTGTGTCCCGTTGTGTCCCCAGCTGTGTCCCCCGCTATGTCCCGCTGTGTGTACTGCTGTGTCCACGCTGTGTCCGGCTGTGTCTCGCTGTGTCCCGCTGTGTCCTCTCTGTGTCCCCTGCTATGTTCCGCTGTGTCCTCGCTGTGTACCCCACTGTGTCCCGCTGTGTCCCCATTGTGTCCCCCGCTGTGTCGCGCTGTGTCCCGCTGTGCCCCCCGCTGTGTCCGCTGCTGTGTCCTGCTGTGTCCCCCGCTGTGTCACCAATGTGTCCCGCTGTGTCCTCGCTGTGTCCCGCTGTGTCTCGCTGTGCCCCCACTCTGTCCCGTTGTGTCCACAGCTGGGTACCACGCTGTGTAAAACTGTGTCCCCGCTGTATGGACGCTGTGTCCTGCTGTGTCCCGCTGTGTCCTTGCTGTGTTCCCCGCTGTGTCCCGCTGTGTCCCCAGCTGTGTCACCCGCTGTGTCCCACTGTGCCCCCTGCTGTGTTCGGCTGTGTCCCGCTATGTCTCGCTCGGTCCCTGCTGTGTCCCGCTGTGTCCCCGCTGTGTGCCCGGCTGTGTCCTGCTGTGTACTCCGTTGTGTCCAGCTGTGTCACCGCTATGTCTTGCTTTGGCCCCTCTCTGTCTCCGCTGTCCCCCGCTGTGTCCCCCGCTGTGTCCCGCTGTGTCCCGCTGTGTCCCCCGCTTTGTCCCGCTGAGTCCCCTCTGTGTCGCCGCTGTGTCCCGCTGTGTCCTCGCTGTGTCCCCCGCTGTCTGCCGCTTTGTCCCCGCTGTGTCCCTAGCTGTGTCCCCCTGTGTCCCACTGTGTACCCCGCTGTGTCCCACTATGTTCCCGCAGTGTCCCCGCTGTGTACCGCTGTGTCCCGCTGGGTACTCTCTGTGTCCCCCGCAGTGTCCCGTTGTGTCCCCAGCTATGCACCCTGCTGTGTCCCGCTGTGTCCCCGCTGTAACGACGCTGGGTCCCGCTGGGTCCCGCTATGTCCTCCATGTGTTCCCCGCTGTGTCCCGTTGTGTCCCCAGTTGTGTACCTCGCTGTGTCCCGCTGTGTCCCCGCTGTATCGACGCTGGGTCCCGCTGGGTCCCGCTGTGTCCTCCCTGTGTCCCCCGCTGTGTCCCGCTGTGTCCCACTGTGTCCGCCACTGTGTCCCACGCTGTGTTCCGCTGGGTCCTCGCTGTGTCCCGCACTATCCCGCTGTGTCCTCGCTCTGTCCGCCGGTGTGTCCCGCTGTGTCCCCGCTGTGTCCCAAGCTGTGTCCTGCTGTGTACCCCACTGTGTCCCCCTCTGTGTCCGGCTGTGTCCCCCGCTGTTTCCCGCTGTGTCCCGCTGTGTCCCCTGCTGTGACCCTGCTGTGTCCCCACTGTGTCCCGCTGTGTTCACCATGTGTCCCCCGCTGTGTCCACTGCTGTGTCCCCGCTGTGTCCCGCTCTTTCCCTGGCTGTGTCCCGCTGTGTCCTCACTGTGTCCCCCGCTGTGTCCCGCTGTGTCCCCCGCTTTGTCCCGCTGTGTCCCACTGTGTCCCCTCTGTGTCCCGCTGTGTCCCGCTGTGTCCCCGGTGTGCCCGCTGTGTCCCGCTGTGTACCCCGCTGTGTCCAGCTATGTCACCGCTGTGTCCCGCTGTGGCCCATCTCTGTCTCCGCTGTCCCCCGCTGTGTCCCCCACTGTGTGCCACTGTGTCCCGCTATGTCCCCCGCTTCATCCCGCTTTGTCCCCCGCTGTGTTCCGCTGTTTCCCGCTGTGTCCTCGCTGTGTCCCGTGGTGTCTCACTTTGTCCCCGCTGTGTCCCCAGCTGTGTGCCCGCTGTGTCCTACTGTGTACCCCGCAGTGTCCAGCTGTGTCACCGCTGTGTCCCGCTGTGGCCCATCTCTGTCTCAGCTGTACCCCGCTGTGTCCCCCGCTGTGTTCCGCTGTGTCCCGGTGTGTCCCCCGCTTTGTCCTGCTGTGTCTCCGCAGTGTGCCCGCTGTGTCCCGCTGTGTCACACTGTGTCCCGTGGTGTCCCACTTTGTCCCCCGCTGTGTCCCCCGCTGTGTCCCCCGCTGAGTCCCGTCTGTTTCGACGCTGTGTCCCGCTGTTTCCCGCTGTGTCCTCGCTGTGTTCCACGCTGTGTCCCGCTGTGTCCCCCGTTGTGTCCACCACTGTGTCCTCGCTGTGTCCCCCGCTGTGTCCCGCTGTGTCCTCGTTGTGTCCCCCGCTGTGTCCAGCTGTGTCCCCCGCTGTGTCCCGTTGTGTCCGACTGTGTCCCGCTCTGTCCCCACTGTGTCCCGCTGTGTCCCCGCTGTGTGCCCGCTGTGTCCCGCTGTGTACCCCGCTGTGTCCAGCTGTGTCCTTTTGTGTCACACTGTTTCCCTCTGTGTCCCTGCTGTGTCCCTCTGTGTACCCCTCTGTGTCCAGCTTTGTCCCCGCTGTGTCTCGCTGTGTCCCATGCTCTGTCCCACACTGTGTCCCGCAGTGTCCCCCGCTGTGTCCCGCTGTTTCCCCCGCTGTCTCCCACTTTGTCCCATGCTTTGTCCCGCTCTATCCCGCTGTGTCCTCGCTCTGTCCCCCGCTGTGTCCCGCTGTGTCCCGCTGTGTCCCCCGCTGTCTCCCGCTTTGACTCCCGCTGTGTTCCGCTGTGTCCCGCTGTGTCCCCGCTGTGTCCCCAGCTGAGTCCCGCTGTGTCCCGCTGTGTACCCCGCTGTGTGCTGCTATGTTCACGCAGTGTCCCCGCTGTGTCCCGCTGTGTCCCGCTGTGTCCTCGCTGTGTCCCCAGGTGTGTACCCCACTGTGTCCCGCTGTGTCCCTGCTGTATCGACGTTGGGTCCCGCTGGGTCCCGCTGTGTCCTCCTTTTGTCCCCCGCTGTGTCCCGCTGTGTCCGGCACTGTGTCCCGCTGTGTCTACTGCTGTGTCCCCGCTGTGTCCCGCTGTGTCCAGCTGGGTCCCTGCTGTATCCACGCTGGGTCCCGCTGGGTCCTGCTCTGTCATCCCTGTGTCCCCCGCTGTGTCCCGCTCTGTCCCCCGCTGTGTCTCTGCTGTGTCCCTGCTGTGTCCCGCTTTGTCCCGCTGTGTACTGCTGTGTCCCCCGCTGAATCCCGCTGTGTCTCAATGTGTCCCAATGTGTCCTCGCTCTGTCCCCCGCTGTGTCCCGCTGTGTCCTCCCTGTGTCCCCCGCTGTGTCCCGCTGTGTCCCGCTGTGGCCCCGCTGTGTTCCCCGCTATGTCCCGCTGTGTCCCCCGCTGTGTCCCACTGTGTCCTTGCTGTGTCCCATGCTGTGTGCCGCTGTGTCCTCGATGTGTCCCCCGCTGTGTCCCGCTGTGTCCTGCTGTGTCACGCTGTTTCCCCGCTGCGTCCCCGCTGTGTCTCTCTGTGTACCCCGCTGTGTCCAGCTTTGTCCCCGCTGTGTCTCGCTGTGTCCCACGCTCTGTCCCCCACTGTGTCCCGCTCTGTCCCCTCTGTGTCCCGCTGTGTCCCCCGCTGTGTCCCACTGTGTCCCCGCAGTGTCACTGCTGTTTCCTGCTGTGTCCCGCTGTGTTCCGTGGTGTCCCTCTTTGTCTCCCGCTGTGTCCCCCGCTGAGACCCCGCTGTGTCAACGCTGTGTCCCCGTGTCCTGGCTGTGTCCCCTGCTGTCTCCAGCTCTGTACCCCGCTGTGTCTCACGCTTTGTCCCTGCTGTGTCCCACTGTGTCCCGCTGTGTCCCACTGTGCCCCCACTGTGTCCCCGCTGTGTCCCTGCTGTGTCCCTGCTGTGTCGCCGCTGTGTCCCGCTGTTTCCTGCTGTGTCCTCGCTTTGTCCCACGCTGTGTTCCTCTGTGTCCCCCGCTGTGTCCCGCTGTGTCCCGCTGTGTCCCCAATGTGTCCCGCTGTGTCCCCCGCTGTGTCCTGCTGTTTCCCGCTTTGTCCCTGCTGTGACCCTCTCTGTCCCCACTGTATTGATGCTGTGTCCCGGTGTGTCCCGCTGTGTCCGCGCTGTGTTCCCGGCTGTGTCCAGCTGTGTACCCCTCTGTGTCCCCCGCTGTGTCCCGCTGTGTCCTGCTGTGTCCTCTCTCTGTCCCCTGCTGTCCCCCGCTTTGTCCCCCGCTGTGTCTCGCTGTGTCACCACTGTGTCCCGCTGTGCCCCCTGCAGTGTCCCCGCTGTGTCCCACTGTGTCCCACTGTGTCCCGTGTTGTTCCGCTTTGACCCCCACTGTGACCTCGCAGTGTTTCCCGCTGTGTCCCGCTGTGTCCTCGCTGTGTTCCCCGCTGTGTCCCGCTGTGTCCCCCGTTGTGTCCACTGCTGTGTCCTCGCTGTGTCCCCCGCTGTGTCCCGCTATGTCCTCGCTGGGTCCCCCGCTGTGTCCCCGCTGTGTCCCGCTGTGTCCGACTGTGTCCCGCTCTGTCCCCGCTGTGTCCCGCTGTGTCCTGCTGTGTCCTCGCTGTGTCCCACGCTGTGTTCCGCTGTGTCCCCCGCTGTGTCCCGCTGTGTCCCGCTGTGTCCCCGCTGTGTCCCGCTGTGTCCCCCGCTGTGTCCCGCTGTGTCCCGCTGTGTCCCTGCTGTGTCCCTCTCTGTCCCCGCTGTATTGACGCTGTGTCCCGGTGTGTCCCGCTGTGTCTGCGCTGTGTTTCCAGCTGTGTCCCGCTGTGTACCCCTCTGTGTCCCCTGCTGTGTCCGGCTGTGTCCCCTCTCTGTCCCCTGCTGTCCCCCGAAAATGTCCCCCGCTGTGTCTCACTGTCT
>NW_012295837.1:0-4987 GCF_000151885.1 Dipodomys ordii
TCATTCTGCTTCTCCTTCTGTTTCTCATTCTCCTTCTTTTTCTTCTGCTTTTCCTTCGGCTTCTCCTTCTGCTTCTGCTACAACTGCTACTGCTTCTACTTCTTCTGTTTCTTCTGCTTCTCCTTCTGCTTTTGATTCTCTTTCTGCTTCTGCTTCTCATTCTGCTTCTCCAGTTTCTGCTTCTTCTGGTTCTCCTGATTCTCCTTCTGCTTCAGGTTCTGCTTCTGTTTCTTCGGATTCTTATGCTTCTGCTTCTCCTGCTTCTGCTTCTTCTGCTTCCCCTCCTTCTCTTTCTGCTTCTCCTTCTGTTTCTACTTCTCCTTCTGCTTCTGCTTCTTGTCCTTCTCCTGATTCTTCTACTTCTGCTTCTCCTGTTTCTGCATCTCTTGCTTCTCCTTCTGCTGCTCTTTCTGCTTCTCCTACTGCTTTTCCGTCTCCTGCTCCTTCTTCTGCTTCTCTTTCTGCTTCTCCTTCTGTTTCTCCTTCTCCTTCTCGTTCTTCTGCTTTTCCTTGTGCTTCTCCTTCTGCATCTGCATCTTCTGCTTCTTCTGCTACTGCCTCTGCTTCTTCTGTTTCTTCTGCTTCTCCTTGTGCTTCTCCTTCTGCTTTTGCTTCTCTTTCTGCTTCTGCTTCTCCTTCTGGTTCTCCTTCTGCTTCTCCAGATTCTGCTTCTTCTGCTTCTCCTGCTTCTCCTTCTGCTTCAGGTTCTGCTTCTGCTTCTTCGGCTTGTTCTGCTTCTGCTTCTCCTGCTGCTGCTTCTTCTGCTTCTCCTGCTTCTCTTTCTGCTTTTCCTTCTGTTTCTGCTACTCCTTCTGCTTCTGTTTCTTCTCCTTCTTCTGTTTCTTTTGCTTCTGGTTCTCCTGCTTCTGCTTCTCCTGCTTCTCGTTCTGCTTCTATTTCTGCTTCTCTTTTGGCTTCTCCTTCTCCTCCGTCTGCTTCTCCTTCTGCTTCTCTTTCTGCTTCTGCTTCTTCTGATTCTCCAACTAATCCTTCTTCTTCTCCTTCTGTTTCTGCTTCTCTTTCTGCTTCTCCATCTCCTTCTGCTTCACATTCTGCTGCTCCTTCTCCTCCTTCTGTTTTTCCCTCTGCTTCTGCTTCTTATTCTTCTTCTTGTTCTTCTGCTTCTGCTTCTTATGCTTCTACTGCTTCTTCTTCTGCCTCTGCTTCTTCTGCTTCTACTTCTCTTTCTGCTTCGGCTTCTCCTGCTTGTTTTTCTGCTTCTTCTGCTGCTTCTCCTTCTGCTGCTTCTTCTACTTCTCCTTCTGCTTCTCTTTTTGCTTCTCTTTCTGCTTCTGCTTCTTCTGTTTCTCCTGCCTGAATTTCTGGTTCTACTTCTTCTGCTGCCTCTCCTTCTGCTACTGCTTCTACTTCTGCTTCTGTTTCTGCTTCTTCTGCTTCTTCTCTTTCGGCTTCTCCTGCTTCTGCTTCTTGTGCTTCTCCTGCTTCTCTTTCTGCTTCTCATTCCGCTTCTGCTTGTCCTTCTGCTTCTTCTTCTCCTCCTTCTCCTTCTCCTACTTCTGCTTCTCTTTCATCTTCTGCTTCTTCTGCTTCTCCTGCTTCTCCTTCTGCATCTCCTTCTGCTTGTGCTTGTCCTTATGCTTCTTGTTCTGCTTCTGCTTCTCCTTCATTTGCTTCTCCTTTTGTTTCTGCTTCTTCTACTTTTCCTGCTTCTCCTTCTGCTTCTTCTGCTTCTCCTGCTTCTCCTTCTGCATCTTCTTCTGCTTCTGCTTCTCCTTCTCCTTCTTCTGCTTCTCCTTCTGATTCTCCCTCTGCTTCTTCTTCTTCTGCTTTACCTGCTTCTCTTTCTGCTTCTCCTTCTGCTTCTCCTTCTGTTTCTCCTTCTCCTTCTTGTTCTTCTGCTTTTCCTTCGGCTTCTCCTTCTGCTTCTGCTACAACTGCTACTGCTTCTACTTCTTCTGTTTCTTCTGCTTCTCCTTCTGCTTTTGATTCTCTTTCTGCTTCTGCTTCTCCTTCAGCTTGTCATTCTTCTTCTCCAGATTCTGCTTCTTCTGCTTCTCCTGCTTCTCCTTCTGCTTCAGGTTCTGCTTCTGCTTCTTCGGATTCTTATGCTTCTGCTTCTCCTGCTTCTGCTTCTTCTGCTTCCCCTCCTTCTCTTTCTGCTTCTCCTTCTGTTTCTGCTTCTCCTTCAGCTTCTTGTCCTTCTCCTGATTCTTCTACTTCTGCTTCTCCTGTTTCTGTATCTCCTGCTTCTCCTTCTGCTGCTCTTTCTGCTTCTCCGGCTGCTTTTCCGTCTCCTGCTCCTTCTTCTGCTTCTCTTTCTGCTTCTACTTCTGTTTCTCCTTCTCCTTCTCGTTCTTCTGCTTTTCCTTGTGCTTCTCCTTCTGCTTCTACATCTTCTGCTTCTTCTGCTACTGCCTCTGCTTCTTCTGTTTCTTCTGCTTCTCCTTGTGCTTCTCCTTCTGCTTTTGCTTCTCTTTCTGCTTCTGCTTCTCCTCCTGGTTCTCCTTCTTCTTCTCCAGATTCTGCTTCTTCTGCTTCTCCTGCTTCTCCTACTTCTCGTGCTGCTTCTCCTTCTTCGTCTCTTTCTGCTTCTGCTTATCCTTTTGCTTCTCCTATTCCTAATCCTACTCTTTCACCTTCTTCTTCTTCTGCTGCTTTTCCTGCTGCTTCTGCTTCTGCTTATTGTACTATTTCTGTTTCTTCTGCTTCTTCTTCAGATTGTGCTTCTTCTGTTTCTCTTGCTTCAGATTCTGCTTCTGCTTCTTTGGCTTCTCCTGTTTCTTCTGCTTCTGCTTCTCCTGCTTCTTCTACGTCTCCTGCTTCTCTTTCTGCTTCTCCTTCTGCTTCTGCTCTTCTCCTTCTTCTGTTTCTTTTGCTTCTGTTTCTTCTTCTTCTTCTTCTGTTTCTTCTGATTCTACTTCTGCTTCTCCTTCTTCTCTTTGTGCTTCTACTTCTGCTTCTTCTGATTCTCCTGCTTCTCCTTCTTGTTCTCCTTCTGTTTCTGCTTCTCTTTCTGCTTCTGCTTCTCCTTCTGCTGCTCCTTCTACTTCTTCTGCTTCTCCCACTGCTTCTTCTTCTGCTTCTTTTGCTTATTATTTTTCTTCTGCTTCTGCTTCTCCTGATTCTGCTTCTTCTGTTTCTACTGCTTCTCCTTACGCTTCTCCTTATGCTGCTTCTTCTTCTTCTTTTTCTTCGTCTTCTTCTTCTTCTTCTTCATCTTCTTCTCTTTCGTCTGCTTCTGCTTTTCCTGCTTCTTCTGCTTCTACTGCTTCTCTTTCTGCTTCTCATTCTACTTCTGCTTCTCCTTCTGCTTCTACTATTGCTTCTGCTGCCCTTCCTTCTCCTTCTCCTACTTCTGCTTCTCCTTCTGCTTCTGCTTCTTCTGCTTCTCCTGCTTCTCCTTCTGCATCTTCTTCTCCTTCTGCTTCTCCTTCTCCTTCTCCTTTTGCTGCTCCTTCTCCGTCTTCTACTACTCCCTCTAATTCTGCTTCTTATGCTTATTCTTTTTTTTCTGCTTCTCCTGCTTCTGCTTCTTCTGCTTCTACTGCTTCTCCTTATGCTTCTCCTTCTTCTCTTCTTCGTCTTCTTCTTCTTCTTCTTCTTCTTCTTCTTCTTCTTCTTCTTCTTCTTCTGCTTCTGCTTCTGCTTCTGCTTCTACTGCTTCTCGTTCTGCTTCTCATTCTGCTTCTGCTTCTCCTTCTGCTTCTCCTATTGCTTCTGCTGCTCTTCCTTCTCCTTCTCCTACTTCTACTTCTTCTTCTGCGTCTGCTTCTTCTGCTTCTCCTGCTTCTCCTTCCGCATCTTCTTCTGCTTCTTCTTCTCCTTCTGCTGCTTTTTCTGCTTCTGCTTCTCCTTCTGCTTCTTCTGCTTCTCCTTCTCATTCTCCTTCTGCTTCTGCTTCTGTTTTTCCTTCTCCTTCTCTTTCTTCTGCTTTTCCTTCTGCTTCTGCTGCAACTGCAACTTCTTCTGCTTCTTCTGTTTCTTCTGCTTCTCCTTCTGCTTTTGATTCTCTTTCCGCTTCTGCTTCTCCTTCAGCTTCTCATTCTCCTTCTCCAGATTCTGCTTCTTTGCTTCTCCTGCTTCTCCTTCTGCTTCAGGTTCTGCTTCTGCTTCTTCAGATTCTTATGCTTCTGCTTCTCCTGCTGCTTCTTCTTTTGCTTCCCCTCCTTCTCTTTCTGCTTCTCCTTCTGTTTCTGCTTCTCCTTCTGCTTCTGCTTCTTGTCCTTCTCCTGTTTCTTCTGCTTCTTCTTCTCTTGTTTCTACATCTCCTGCTTCTCCTTCTGCTGCCCTTTCTGCTTCTCCTGCTGCTTTTCCTTCTACTGCTCTTTCTTCTGCTTCTCTTTCTGCTTCTCCTTCTGTTTCTCCTTCTCCTCCTTCTCGTTCTTCTGCTTTTCCTTCTGCTTCTCCTTCTGCTTCTGCATCTTCTGCTTCTTCTGCTACTGCCTCTGCTTCTTCTGTTTCTTCTGCTTGTGGTTCTGCTTCTCCTTCTGCTTTTGCTTCTCTTTCTGCTTCTGCTTCTCCTTCTGCTTCTCCAGATTCTGCTTCTTCTGCTTTTCCTGCTTGTCCTTCTGCTTCAGGTTCTGCTTCTGCTTCTTCGGCTTCTTCTGCTTCTGCTTCTCCTGCTGCTGCTTCTTCTGCTTCTCCTGCTTCTCTTTCTGCTTTTCCTTCTGTTTCTGCTTCTCATTCTGTTTCTTCTCCTTCTTCTGTTTCTTCTGCTTCTGCTACTCCTGCTTCTGCTTCTCCTGCTTCTCGTTCTGCTTCTCTTTCTGCTTCTCTTTCTGCTTCTCCTTCTCCTTCTTCTGCTTCTCCTTCTGCTTCTGCTTCTCCTTCTGCTTCTGCTTCAATTTCTCCTTCTGCTTCTCATTCTGCTTCTGCGTCTTCTGTTTCTCCTGCTTCTCCTGCTTCTCCTAATTCTCGTGCTGCTTTTCCTTCTGCGTCTCTTTCTGCTTCTGCTTATCCTTTTGCTTCTCCTACTCCTAATCCTTCATCTCTCGCCTTCTCCATCTTCTCTTCTGCTTCTCCTGCT
>NW_012295838.1:0-4987 GCF_000151885.1 Dipodomys ordii
TCCGTCTCATTCTCCTTCTACATCAAATTCTCCTAATAGAGCTTCTCAATCTGATTCTGAATAAGCATCTCATGCTTAAGAATATTCTGATAATCAATAAGCTTATCCTTATGCTTCACAATCTGCTTATAATTAAGCTTCAGCTCCTCCTACTCCTAATCCTTCTCATTCTCCTTCTTATTCTTCTGCTTCTCGTTCTGCTTCTGCTTATTCTGCTAGTTCTGTATCTTCTGCTTCTGCTTTTCCAGCTTCTGAGCTTCTGCTTCTCCATCTGCTTCAGATTCTCCTTCTGCTTCTTCAGCTTCTTATGTTTCTTCTGCTTCTGCTTCTCCTGCAACTGCTTCTTCTGCTTCTGTTTCTATTTCTGCTTCTCCTTCTGCTTATGCTTCTCCTTCTGCTCCTTCTCCTTCTTCAATTTCTTCTTCTTCATCTGCTTCTCCCGCTTCTGCTTCTTCTGCTTCTCATGATTGTCCTTCTGCTTATGCTTCTCCTTCTCCCTCTTCTGCTTCTCATTCTGCTTCTGCTTATTCAGATTCTCCAACTTCTCCTTCTCAATCTGCTTCTCTTTCTGCTTCTGCATCTCCTTCTGCTTCACCTTCTGCTGCTCCTTCTCCTTCTTCTGTTTCTCCCTCTGCTTCTGCTTTTTATGCTTCTTCTTTTTCTTCTGGTTCTGCTTCTCCTGCTTCTGCTTCTACTGCTTCTTCTTCGCTTTCTGCTTCTGCTTCTCCTGCTTGCTTTTCTGCTTGTTCTGCTGCTTCTCCTTCTGCTGCTTCTTCTACTTCTCCTTCGGCTTTACTTTTTGCTTCTCCTTCTGCTTCTGCTTCTTCTTCTGCTTCTGCTTCTGCTCTTCTTCTTCTGTTTTTTTGCTTCTGTTCCTTCTTCTTCAGTTTCTTCTGATTCTAATTCTGCTTCTCCTTCTTCTCCTCTTTCTGCTTCTACTTCTGCTTCTTTTGATTCTCCTGCTTCTACTTCTTGTTCTCCTTCTCTTTCTGCTTCTGCTTCTCCTTCTGCTGCTCCTTCTCGTTCTTCTTCTTCTGCTTCTCCTGCTGCTTCTTCTTCTGCTTCTTCTGCTTTTTCTGTTTCTTCTTCTTCTGCTTCAGCTTCTGCTTCTGCTTCTCCGTCTGTTTCTGTTTCTGCTCTTCTCCTTCTTCTGTTTCTTCTGCTTCTGCTTCTCCTGCTTCTTCTTCTTCTGCTTCTCCTACTTCTCCTTCTGCTTCTCCGTCTCATTCTCCTTCTCCTTCAATTTCTCCTTCTTGTGCTTCTCATTCTGCTTCTGCTTCTGCTTCTCCTGCTTCTGCTTCTTCTGTTTCTCCTTCTGCTTCTCCTTCTGCTTCTCTTTCTGCTTCTCATTCTCCTTCTGCTCCTCCTCCTACTAATCCTTCTCTTTTTCCTTCTTCTTCTTCTGCTTCTCGTTCTGCTTCTGCTTCTTCTGCTTCTTCTGTTTCTTCTGCTTCTGCCTTTCCAGCTTCTGCTGCTTCTGCTTCTCCTTCTGCTTCAGGTTCTCCTTCTGTTTCTTGGGCTTCTTCTGTTTCTTCTGCTTCTGCTTCTCCTGCTACTGCTTCTTCAGCTTCTTCTGCTTCTCTTTTGCTTCTGCTTCTGCTTCTCCTTCTCCTCCTTCTCTTTCTTCTGTTTCTTCTTCTTCTTCTTCTTCTTCTTCTTCTTCTTCTTCTTCTTCTTCTTCTTCTTCTTCTTCTTCTTCTTCTTCTTCTTCTTCTTCTTCTTCTTCTTCTTCTTCTTCTGCTCCTCCCGCTTCTGCTTCTTCTGCTTCTCCTGCTTTTCCTTCTCCTTCTGCTTCTCCTTCTCCTTCTTCTCCTTCTCTTTCTGCTTCTGCTTCTGCTTCTTCTGATTCTCCAACTTCTCCTTCTTCTTCTCCTTCTGTTTCTGCTTCTCTTTCTGCTTCTTCATCTCCTTCTGCTTCACATTCTCCTGCACTTTCTCCTTCTTCTGTTTCTCCCTCTGCTTCTGCTTCTTATGCTTCCTCTTTATCTTCTGCTTCTGCTTCTCCTGCTTCTGCTTCTTGTGCTTCTACTGCTTCTTCTCCTGCTTCTGTTTCTTCTGCTTCCCCTCTTTCTCTTTCTGCTTCTCCTTCTGTTTCTGCTTCTCCTTCTGCTTCTGCTTCTTGTCCTTCTCCTGTTTCTTCTCCTTCTGCTTCTCCTGCTTCTGCTTCTTCTGCTTTTCCTGCTTCTCTTTCTGCTTCTCCTTCTGCTTCTGCTCCTTCTCCTTCTTCTGTTACTTCTTCTTCTGCTTCTCCCGCTTGTGCTTCTCCAACTTCTCCTGCTTCTCGTTCTGCTTCTCTTCGTCGGCTTCTCTTTCTACATCTGCTTCTGCTTCTTCTGCTTCTGCTTCTTCTCTTTAGTTCTTCTCCTTCTGCTTCTGCTTCTTCTCCTTCTCCTGCTTCTCCTTCTGCTTGTGCTTTTCCTTCTGCTTCTTCTTCTGCTTCTGCTTCTCCTTCTTCTGCTTCTCCGTCTGCTTCTGCTTCTTCTGCTCTTCCTGATTCTCTTTCTGCTTCTGCTTCTGCTTCTCGTTCTGTTTCTCCTTCTCCTTCTCGTTCTTCTGCTATTTCTTGTGCTTCTTTTTCTGCTTCTACATCTTCAGCTTCTTCTGCTACTGCTTCTGTTTCTTCTGTTTCTTCTGCTTCTCCTTCTGCTTTTGCTTCTCTTTCTGCTTCTGCTTCTCCTTCTGCTTCTCCAGATTCTGCTTCTTCTGCTTCTTCTTCTACTTCAGGTTCTGCTTCTGCTTCTTCGGATTCTTATGCTTCTGCTTCTCCTGCATCTGCTTCTTCTTCTTCCCCTCCTTCTCTTTCTGCTTCTCCTTCTGTTTCTGCTTCTCCTTCTGCTTCTGCTTCTCCTTCTTCTGTTTCTTCTGCTTCTGCTTCTCCTGCCTCTGCTTCTCCTGCTTCTCGTTCTGCTTCTCTATATGCTTTTCTTTCTGCTTCTCCTTCTCCTTCTTCTGCTTCTCCTTCTGCTTCTGCTTCTCCTTCTGCTTCTGCTTCAATTTCTCCTTCCGCTTCTCCTTCTGCTTCTGCGTCTTCTGTTTCTTCTGCTTCTCCTGCTTCTGCTTCTCCTGCTTCTCCTACTTCTTGTGCTGCTTTTCCTTCTGCGTCTCTTTCTGCTTCTGCTTATCCTTTTGCTTCTCCTACTCCTAATCCTTCTCTCTCGCCTTCTCCGTCTTCTTCTTCTGCTTCTCCTGCTGCTTCTGCTTCTGCTTATTCTACTATTACTGTTTCTTCTGCTTCTGCTTCAGATTGTGCTTCTTCTGTTTCTCCCTCTGATTCAGATTCTGCTTCTGCTTCTTCGGCTTCTCCTGTTTCTTCTGCTTCTGCTTCTCCTGCTTCTTCTGCTTCTCCTGCTTCTCTTTCTGCTTCTCCTTCTGCCTCTTCTTCTCCTTCTGCTTCTGCTTCTGCTCTTCTCCTTCTTCTGTTTCTTTTGCTTCTGTTTCTTCTTCTTCTTCTTCTGTTTCTTCTGATTCTACTTCTGCTTCTCCTTCTTCTCCTCTTTCTGCTTCTACTTCTGCTTCTTCTGATTTTCCTGCTTCTCCTTCTTGTTCTGCTTCTGTTTCTGCTTCTCTTTCTGCTTCTGCTACTCCTTCTGTTGCTCCTTCTCCTTCTCCTTCTTCTGCTTCTCCCACTTATTCTGCTTCTGCTTCTTTTGCTTATTCTTTTTCTTCTGCTTCTGCTTCTCCTGCTTCTGCTTCTTCTGTTTCTACTGCTTCTCCTTATTCTTCTCCTGCTTCTTCTCCTTCTTCTGTTTTTTTCTGTTTCTGCTTCTCATGCTTCTGCTTCTCCTGCTTCACGTTCTGCTTCTTTTTCTGCTTCTCCTTCTCCTTCTCCTTCTGCTTCTCCTTCTGCTTCTGCTTCTCCTTCTGCTTCTGATTCTGCTTCAATTTCTCCTTCTGATTCTCATTCTGCTTCTGCGTCTTCTGTTTCTTCTGCTTCTCCTGCTTCTCCTACTTCTCGTGCTGCTTCTCCTTCTGCGTCTCTTTCTGCTTCTGCTTATCCTTTTGCTTCTCCTACTCCTAATCCTTCTCTTTCGCCTTCTCCTTCTGCTTTTCCTGCTTCTCATGGTGCTTCTGCTTCAGCTTATTCTACCATTTCTGTTTCTTCTGCTTCTGCTTCATATTGTGCTTCTTCTCTTTCTCCTTCTGCGTCAGATTCTGCTTCTCTTTCTTCGGCTTCTGCTTCTTCTGCTTCTCGTGCTGCTGCTTCTTCTGCTTCTCCTTCTTCTCTTTCTGCTTTTACTTCTGTTTCTGCTTCTCCTGCTTCTGCTTCTTCTCCTTCTTCTGTTTCTTCTGCTTCTGCTTCTCCTGCTTCTGCTTCTCCTGCTTCTCGTTCTGCTTCCCTTTCTGCTTCTCTTTCAGTTTCTCCTTCTCCTTCTTCTTCTTTTCCTTCTCCTTTTCCTTCTGCTTCTCCTTTTGCTTCTGCTTCAATTTCTCCTTCTACTTCTCATTCTGCTTCTGCGTCTTCTGTTTCTTCTGCTTCTCCTGCTTCTGGTTCTCCAGCTTCTCCTACTTCTCGTGCTGCTTCTCCTTCTGCTTCTCTTTCTGCTTCTGCTTATCCTTTTGTTTCTCCTATTCCTAATCCTTCTCTTTCGCCTTCTCCTTTTTCTTCTTGTGCTTCTCCTGGTGCTTCTGCTTCAGCTTATTCTACTATTTCTGTTTCTTCTTCTTCTGCTACAGATTGTGCTTCTTCTGTTTCTTTTCTGCTTCTGATTCTGCTTCTGCTTCTTCGGCTTCTCCTGTTTCTTTTGCATCTGCTTCTCCTGCTTCTTCTGCTTCTCCTGCTTCTCTTTCTGCTTCCCCTTCGCTTCTGCTTCTCCTTCTGCTTCTGCTCTTCTCCTTCTTCTGTTTCTTTTGCTTCTGTTTCTTCTGCTTCTTCTTCTTCTGTTTCTTCTGATTCTACTTCTGCTTCTCCTTCTTCTCCTCTTTCTGCTTCTACTTCTGCTTCTTCTGATTCTCCTTCTTGTTCTCCTTCTGTTTCTGCTTCTCATTC
>NW_012295839.1:0-4987 GCF_000151885.1 Dipodomys ordii
TGGTACAAAGCTGTGGACACAAAGGGACACAGTGGGGGCACTTTTCGGGACACAGCGGGACTCAGTGGGACACAGCGGGGACAAAGCGTGAGACACAGCAGGGGACAGAGCTGGAGACAGCGGGGGGCACAGCGGGGACACAGCAGGGGACACAGCGGGAGACAGCAGGAGACACAGCGAGGACATAGCGGAACACAGCGCTGACACTGCGGGGACACAGCGGGGGACACAGCCGGACACAGCAGGACACAGCGGGGAACACATGGAGGACTCAGCGGGACAAAGCGGGGACACAGCGGAGACTCACCGGGGGACACAGCGGGGGACAAAGCGGGACACCACAGAACACAGTGGGAAACAGCGGGACACAGCAGGGAAACTGCGGGGACACAGGGGGACAAAGCGTGGGACACATAGGAACACAGCGGGGGACACAGCAGGGGACACACCGGGACACAGTGGGACACAGCGGGGCACACAGGGGGGACCCAGCGGGACCCAGCGGGGAACACAGCGAGGACACAGCGGGACCCAACGGTACACAGCGTCGATGCAGCGGGGACACAGCGTTACACAGCGTGGTACACAGCTGTGAAAACAACGGGACACAGTGGGGGCACAGCGGGACACAGCGAGACACAGTGGGACACAGTGGGGACAAAGCTTGAGACACAGCGGGGTACAGAGCTGGAGACAGCGGGGGACACAGCGAGGACACAGTGGGACACAGCGCTGACACTGCGGGGGACACAGCGGGCGACACAGCGGGGGACACAGCCGGACACAGCGGGACACAGCGGGACACAGGGGGGGACACAGAGGGGTAAACAGCGGGACACAGCGGGGAACACAGCGAGGACACAGCGGGACCAAGCGGGACACAGCGTTGATACAGCGGGGACACAGCGGGACACAGCGGGGTACACAGCTGGGTACACAATGGGACACATCGGGGGACACAGCGAGGACACAGCAGAACACAGCGTGGGAAACAACGAGGACACAGCGGGACACAGCGAGACACAGCGGGACACAGTGGGGACACAGCAGGAGACACAACGGGACACAGAGAGGACACAGCGGGGACACAGCGGCACCCAGCAGGACACAGCGGGGCACACAGCGGGACACAGCTTGGGACACAGCGGGAACGCAGCAGGACACAGCAGGGGACACAGCGAGGACACAGCGGGACACAGCGGGACACATCGTGGGACAAAGCGGGAGATAGCAGGGGACACAGCGAGGACACAGCGGGACACAGTGGCGACACATAGAGGACTCAGCGGGGGACACAGTGGGGGACAGAGCGGGACACAGCGGGACCCAGCGGGGACAAAGCATGAGACACAGCGGTGGACAGAGCGGGAGACAGAGGCGGACACAGCGAGGACAAAGCGGGACACAGAGGGGACACAGGGGGGCCACAGCGGGGGACAAAGCGGGACACCACGGAACACAGCGGGACACAGCGTGAAACAGCGGTGAACCTGCGGGGACACAGCGGGACACAGCGGGGAACACAGCGGGACACAGCGGGGACACAGCGGGGACACTGCGGGACCCAGCAGGACACAGCGGGACACAGCAGGACACAGCGGGGGACACAGTGGGACACAGCGGGGGACACAGCGGGACACAGTGGGGTCACAGAGGGGACTCAGCAGGGGACATAGCGGGGGACAAATCGGGACACCACAGGACACAGTGGGACACAGCGGGACACAGCGGGGACACTGCGGGGACACAGCAGGACAAAGCGGGGGACCCAGCGGGACACAGCGGGACACAGCAGGACCCAGCGGGGAAACAGCGGGGACACAGTGGGACACAGCGAGGACACAGCGGGACACAGCGGGACACTGCGGGGCACAGCAGGGGACACAGCTGGATACAGCAGGGGACACAGGGAGGACACAGCGGAACACAGCATGGGACAAAGCGAGGACACAGCGGGAAACAGCGAGACACAGCGGGACCCAGCGGGGACCCAGCAGTGGACACAGCGGGACACAGCGGGGGACAAAGCGGGACACCACGGAACACAGCAGGACACAGCGTGAAACAGCGGTGAACCTGCGGGGACACAGCGGGACACAGCGGGGTACACAGCGGGACACAGCGGGACACAGCGGGGGACACAGCAGGGACACAGTGGGACACAGTAGGACACAGCGAGGGACAAAGCGGGAGACAGCGGAGGACACAGCGAGGACACACCTGGACACAGCGGGGACACAGACGGGACTCAGCAGGGGACATAGAGGGGAAAAAGCGGGACACCACAGGACACAGTAGGACACAGCGGGACACAGCGGGGACACTGCGGGACACAGCCGGGGGACACAGCGGTGGACAGCGGGGGAAAGAGAAGGGACACAGCGGGACACAGAGGGGACACAGCTGGACAAGAAGGGTACACAGCGGGGCACAGCGGACTCACAACAGGGACAGAGCTGGACACAGAGGGACACAGAGGGGACAGAGCGTGACACAGCGGGACACAGCGCCGTAACAGCGGGGACACAGCGGGACACAGTGGGGTGCACAGCTGGGGACACAACGGGACACTCGGGGGACACAGCGAGGACACAGCGGGACACTGCGGGACACAGCGGGGACACTGCGGGAACATAGTGGGACACAGCGGCGACACAGATGGGACTCAGCGGGACAAAGCGGGGGACACAGCGGGACACAGCTAAGGACACAGTGGGACACAGCGGGGACAAAGCTTGAGACACAGCGGGGTACAGAGCGGGAGACAGCGGGGGACACAGCGGGGGACACAGGGGGGACACAGCGGGACCCAGCGCGGGACACAGCGAGGACACATTGGGACACAGCGGGGACACAGCGGGACTCAGCGGGGGACACAGCACTACACAGCGGGACACAGCGGGGACACAGAGGGGTAAACAGCGGGACACAGCGGGGAACACAGCGAGGATACAGCGGGACCAAGCGGGACACAGCGTCGATACAGCGGGGACACAGCGGGACACAGCGGGGTACACAGCTGGGTACACAGCAGAACACAGCGTGGGAAAAAACGAGGACACAGCAGGACACAGCGTGGGAAAAAACGAGGACACAGCAGGACACAGCGAGACACAGCGGGACACAGTGGGGACACAGCAGTAGACACAACGGGACACAGCGAGGACACAGCGGGGACACAGCGGGGACACAGCGGCACCCAGCAGGACACAGCGGGTCACACAGCGGGACACAGCGGGACACAGCTTGGGACACAGCGGGAACACAGCAGGACACAGCCGGGGACACAGCGAGGACACAGCGGGACACAGCGTGGGACAAAGCGGGAGATAGCAGGGGACACAGCGAAGACACAGCGGGACACAGTGGCGACACATAGAGGACTCAGCGGGGGACACAGTGGGGGACAGAGCGGGACACAGCGAGACCCAGCGGGGACAAAGCGTGAGACACAGCGGTGGACAGAGCGGGAGACAGAGGCGGACACAGCGAGGACACAGCGGGACACAGCGGGGACACAGAGGTGGCTCAGGGGGGCCACAGCGGGGGACAAATCGGGACACCACGGAACACAGCGGGACACAGCGTGAAACAGCGGTGAACCTGCGGGGACACAGCGGGACACAGCGGGGGACACAGCGGGACACAGCGGGGACACAGTGGGGACACTGCGGGACCCAGCAGGACACAGTGGGACACAGCAGGACACAGCGGGGGACACAGCGGGACACAGCGGGGGATACAGCGGGACACAGCGGGGACACAGAGGGGACTCAGCAGGGGACATAGCGAGGGACAAATCGCGACACCACAGGACACAGTGGGACACAGCAGGACACAGCGGGGACACTGCGGGGACACAGCGGGATTGATCAGTGGACACAGCTGGACACAGCGGGGGACAAAGCGGGACACCACGGAACACAGCAGGACACAGCGTGAAACAGCGGTGAATCTGCGGGGACACAGCGGGACACAGCGGGGGACACAGCGGGACACAACGGGACACAGCGGGGGACACAGCTGGACACAGCAGGGACACATCAGGGACACAGCGGGACTCAGCAGGACACAGCTTGGGACACAGCGGGACACAGTGGGACACAGCGGGGGACACAGTAGGGACACAGTGGGACACAGTAGGACACAGCGTGGGACAAAGCGGGAGACAGCAGAGGACACAGCGTGGACACAGCTGGACACAGCGGTGACACAGAGGGACTCAGCAGGGGACATAGAGGGGAAAAAGCGGGACATCACGGGACACAGTAGGACACAGCGGGACACAGCGGGGACACTGCGGGACACAGCCGGGGGACACAGCGGTGGACAGCGGGGGAAAGAGAAGGGACACAGCGGGACACAGAGGGGACACAGCTGGACACAGAAGGGTACACAGCGGGGCACAGCGGACACACCACGGGGACAGAGCTGGACACAGAGGGACACAGATGGGACAGAGCGTGACACAGCGGGACACAGCGGGACACAGCCGGGGACACAGCAGTACATAGCGGGACACAGTGGGGAACACAGGGAGGACACAGCGGGACCCAGCGGGACACAGCGTCGATACAGCGGGGACACAGCGGGACACAGTGGGGTACACAGCTGGGGACACAACGGGACACAGCGGGGGACACAGCGAGGAAACAGCAGAACACAGCTTGGGAAACAGCGAGGACACAGCGGGACACAGCGAGACACAGCGGGACACAGTGGGGACACAGCAGTACACACAGCGAGACACAGCGGGGGACACAGCGGGACACAGCGGGGAACACAGCGAGGACACAGCGGGGACACAGCGGGGACACTGTGGGAACATAGTGGGACACAGCGGGGCACACAGCGGGACAAAGCGGGACACAGCTTGGGACACAGCGGGAACACAGCAGGACACAGCAGGGGACACAGCGAGGACACAGCGGGACACAGTGGGACACAGCGTGGGACAAAGCGGGAGACAGCAGGGGACACAGCGAGG
>NW_012295840.1:0-4987 GCF_000151885.1 Dipodomys ordii
TCAGCTGTGACTCGCAGTGTTTCCCGCTGTGTCCTCGCTGTGTTCCACGCTGTGTCCCGCTGTGTCCACCGTTGTGTCCACCGCTGTGTCCTCGCTGTGTCCCCCGCTGTGTCCCGCTGTGTCCTCGCTGTGTCCCCCGCTGTGTCCCGCTGTGTCCCCCGCTGTGTCCCGCTGTGTGCGACTGTGTCCCGCTCTGTCCCCGCTGTGTCCCGCTGTGTCCCTCTGTGTCCCCGCTGTGTGTCCGCTGTGTCCCGCTGTGTACCCCGCTGTGTCCAGCTGTGTCCTTTTGTGTCACGCTGTTTCCCCGCTGTGTCCCTGCTGTGTCCCTCTGTGTACCCCGCTGTGTCCAGCTTTGTCCCCGCTGTGTCTCGCTGAGTCCCACGCTCTGTCCCACACTGTGTCCCGCAGTGTCCCGCGCTGTGTACCGCTGTGTCCCCCGCTGTGTCCCACTATGTCCCCCGCTGAGTCCCCGCTGTGTCACCGCTGTGTCCCGCTGTTTCCTCGCTGTGTCCCCTGCTGTCTCCCTCTCTGTCCCCCGCTGTGTCTCACGCTTTGTCCCCGCTGTGTCTCCCTATGTCCTGCTGTGTCCGGCTGTGCCCCCACTGTGTTCCGTTGTGTCCACAGTGTGTGCCCGCTGTATCGACGCTGTGTCCCGCTATATCCTGGCTGTGTCCCCCGCTGTCTCCAGCTCTGTCCCCCGCTGTGTCGCACGCTTTGTATCCGCTGTGTCCCACTGGGTCCCGCTGTGTCCCACTGTGCCCCCACTGTGTCCCATTGTGTCCACAGCTGTGTACCACGCTGTGTAACTCTGTGTGCCCGCTGTATCGACGCTGTGTCCCGCTGTGTCCTGCTGTGTCCTCGCTGGCTCTCCCGCTGCGTCCCGCTGTGTCCCCCGCTGTGTCCCGCTATTTCCCGCTGTGTCCTCGCTGTGTCCCCCGCTGTGTCCCGTTGTGTTCCTGGCTGTGTACCCCGTTGTGTCCTGCTGTATCGACTATGTGTCCCACTGGGTCCCGCTGTTTCCTTCCTGTGTTCCCCGCTGTGTCTCGCTGTGTCCCCGCTGTATCGACGCTGTGTCCCCGCTGTGTGCCCGCTGTGTCCCGCTGTGTACCCCGGTGTGTCCAGCTGTGTCACCGCTGTGTCTCGCTGTGGCCACTCTCTCTCTCCGCTGTCCCCCGCTGTGTCCCCCGCTGTGGCCCGCTGTGTCCCACTTTGTCCCCCGCTTTGTCCTGCTGTGTCCCGCAGTGTCCCCGCTGTGTCCCGCTGTGTAACACTGTGTCCCGTGTTGTCCCACTTTGTCCCACGCTGTGTCCCCCGCTGAGTCCCCTCTGTGTCGCCGCTGTGTCCCCCTGTGTCCTCGCTGTGTCCCCCGCTGTCTCCGGTTTTGTCTCCCGCTGTGTTCCGCTGTGTCCCGCTGTGTCCCCGCTGTGTCCCCAGCTGTGTCCCGCTGTGTCCTCCTGTGTCCTCCCTGTGTCGCCAGATGTGTACCCCACTGTGTCCCACTGTGTCCCGGCTGTATCGATGCTAGGTCCCGCTGGGTCCCGCTGTGTCATCCCTGTGTCCCCCGCTGTGTCCCGCTGTGTCCCCGGCTGTGTCTCTGCTGTGTCCCCTCTGTGTCCCGCTTTGTCCTACTGTGTACAGCTGTGTCCCCCGCTGAGTCCCGCTGTGTCCCAATGTGTCCCAATGTGTCCTTGTTTTGTCCCCCGCTGTGTCGCGCTGTGTCCCCGCTGTGTCCCACTGTGTCCCCGCAGGGTCACTGCTGTTTCCCGCTGTGTCACGCTGTGTTGCGTGGTGTCCCTCTTTGTCCCCCGTTGCGTCCCCCACTGAGTCCCCGCTGTGTCACCGCTGTGTCCCGCTGTGTCCTCGCTGTGTCCCCCGCTGTCTCCCTCTCTGTTCCCCGCTGTGTCGCGCTGTGTCCCGCTGTGTCCCCTGCTGTGTCCCGCAGTGTCTCGCTGTGCCCCCACTCTGTCCCGTTGTGTCCACAGCTGGGTACCACGCTGTGTAACACTGTGTCCCCGGTGTATCTACGCTGTGTCCTGCTGGGTCCCGCTGTGTCCTCGCTGTGTTCCCCGCTGTGTCCCGCTGTGTCCCCAGCTGTGTCTCCCGCTGTGTCCCGCTGTGTCCTCGCTGGGTCCCCCGCTGTGTCCCGCTGTGTCCCCCTCTGTGCTCCGCTGTGTCCCGCTATGTCCCGCTCGGTGTCTGCTGTGTCCCGCTCTGTCCCGCTGTGTCCCCTCTGTGTGCCCGCTGTGTCCCGCTGTATACTCTGTTGTGTCCAGCTGTGTCACCGCTGTGTCTCGCTTTGTCCCCTCTCTGTCTCCGCTGTCCCCCGCTGTGTCCCCCGCTGTGTCCCGCTGTGTCCCGCTGTTTCCCCCGCTTTGTCCCGCTGAGTCCCCTCTGTGTTGCCGCTGTGTCCCGCTGTGTCCTCGCTGTGTCCCACTATGTTCCCGCAGTGTCCCCGCTGTGTACCGCTGTGTCCTGCTGTGTCCCCCGCTTTGTCCCCCGCTATGTCCTGCTGTGTCCCCCGCTGTGTCCTGCTCTGACCTTGCTGTTTCCCCCACTGTGTTCCGCTGTGTCCTCGCTGTGTCCCCTGCTGTGTCCCGCTGTGTCCTTTTGTGTCACGCTGTTTCCCCGCTGTGTCCCTGCAGTGTCCCTCTGTGTACCCCGCTGTGTCCAACTTTGTCCCCGCTGTGTCTCGTTGTGTCCCACGCTCTGTCCCACACTGTGTCCCACAGTGTCCCCTGCTGTGTCCCGCTGTGTCCCCCGCGGTGTCCCACTGTGTCCCCCGCTGAGTCCCCACTGTGTCCCCGCTCTGTCCCGTTGTGTCCCCCGTTGTGTCCTGCTGTGTCCCGCTGTGTCCCGCTGTGTCCTTGCTGTGACCCGCTCTGTCCCCTCTGTATCGACGCTGTGTCCCGCTGTGTCCCGCTGTGTCCGCGCTGTTTTCCCCCTGTGTCCCGCTGTGTACCACTCTGTGTCCCCCGCTGTGTCCCGCTGTGTCCCCCGCTGTGACCCGCTGTGTCCCGCTGTGTCCCCCACTGTGTCCCTGCTGTCTCCCCCAGTGTGTCCCACTGTGTCCCGCTGTGTACTGCTGTGTCTCCCGCTGAATTCCGCTGTGTCCCCACTGTGTCCCAATGTGTCCTCGCTGTGTCATGCTCTGTCATGCTCTGTCCCCGCTGTGTCCCGCTGTGTCCTGCTGTGTCCCCATTGTGTGCCCACTGTGTCCCTCTGTGTACCCCGCTGTGAACAGCTGTGTCCCCGCTGTGTCCCGCTGTGTCCCCTGTCCCCTGTTGTCCCCCGCTTTGTCCCCCGCTGTGTCCCCCTGTGTCTCGCTGTTTTACACTGTGTCCCGTGTTGTCCCGCTTGGTCCCCCACTGTGACCTCGTTGTGTTTCCCGCTGTGTCCCTCTGTGTACCACTCTGTGTCCCAAGCTGTGTCCCGCTGTGTACCCCGCTGTGTCCAGCTATGTTCCCGCAGTGTCCCCGCTGTCTCCCGCTGTGTCCTGGCTGTGTCCACCGCTGTGTCCCGTTGTGTCCCCAGCTGTGTACCCCGCTGTGTCCCGCTGTGTCCCCGCTGTATCAAAGCTGTGTCCTGCTGGGTCCCGCTGTGTCCTCGCTGTGTTCCCCGTTGTGTCCCGCTATGTCCCCCGCTGTGTCCTCCGCTGTGTCCCTGCTGTGTCCCTGCTGTGTCCCCGCTGTGTCCCGCTGTGTCCCGCTGTATCCTCGATGTTTCCCACGCTGTGTTCCGCTGTGTCCCCCGCTGTGTCCTGCTGTGTCCCTGGTGTCCCCGCTGTGTCCCTCTGTGTCCCTCGCTGTGTCCCGCTGTGTCTTGCTGTGTCCCTGCTGTGACCCGCTCTGTCCCCGTTGTATTGACGCTGTGTCCCCTGTGTTTCCCGCTGTGTCCACGCTGTGTTGCCGGCCGTGTCCCGCTGTGTACCCCTCTGTTTCCCCCGCTGTGTCCCGCTGTGTCCCCCGCTGTGACCCGCTGTGTCCCGCTGTGTCCCCCGCTGTGTCCCCACTGTGTGCCCCCTGTGTCATGCTGTGTACCCCGCTGTGTCCAGCTGTGTCCCCGCTGTGTTCTGCTGTGTCCCCTCTCTGTCCCCTGCTGTCCCCCGCTGTGTCCCCCGCTGTGTCCCGCTGTGTCGCGCTGTGTCGCCTGCTTTGTCCCGCTGTGCCCCTGCAGTGTCCCCGCTGTGTCACACTGTGTCACACTGTGTCCCGTGTTGTCCTGCTTTGGCCCCCGCTGTGACCTCGCTGTGTTTCTCTCTGTGTCCCGCTGTGTACCCTTCTGTGTCCTCCGCTGTGTCCCGCTGTGTACCCCGCTGTGTCCAGCTGTGTCCTCGCTGTGTCCCCCGCTGTCTCCTGCTTTGTCCCACGCTGTGTCCCACTGTGACCCGCTGTGTCCTCGCTGTGTCCCCCGCTGTGTCCCGCTGTGTCCCCGCTGTGTCCACTGCTGTGTCCCGCTGTGTACCCCGCTGTGTCCCGCTATGTTCCCGCAGTGTCCCTGCTGTGTCCCGCTGTGTCCCCCGCTGTGACCTGCTGTGTCCCGCTGTGTCCCCCACTGTGTCCCTGCTGTCTCCCCGGAGTGTCCCACTGTGTCCCGCTGTGTACTGCTGTGTCTCCCGCTGAGTTCCACTGTGTCCCCGCTGTGTCCCAATGTGTCCTCGCTGTGTCATGCTCTGTCATGCTCCGTCCCCGCTGTGTCCCACTGTGTCCTGCTGTGTCCCCACTGTGTGCCCGCTGTGTCCCTCTGTGTACCCCGCTGTGTCCAGCTGTGTCCCACTGTGTCCCCTGTCCCCTGTTGTCCCCCGCTTTGTACCCCGCTGTGTCCCGCTGTGTCTCGCTGTGATACACTGTGTCCCGTGTTGTCCCGCTTGGTCCCGCGCTGTGACCTTGCTGTGTTTCCCGTTGTGTCCCTCTCTGTACCACTCTGTGTCCCCAGCTGTGTCCCGCTGTGTACCCTGCTGTGTCCAGCTATGTTCCCGCAGTGTCCCCGC
>NW_012295841.1:0-4987 GCF_000151885.1 Dipodomys ordii
TAGCGGACACAGCGGCACACAGCGGGGGACACAGCCGGACACAGCGGGGGAAACAGTGGGGTACACAGTGGGACACGGTGGGACACAGCGGGGGACACATGGGGAACACTGCGGGACACAGCGGGGACACAGCGGGACTCAGCGGGGGACACAGCAGTATACAGCAGGACATAGCGGGGACACAGCAGGGACACAGCGGGGGACACAGCGGGACACAGCGGGACACAGCAGGGAACACAGCGGGACACAGAGGGGAACACAGCGGGTCACAGCGGGGGACACAGCGGGGGACACAGCGGGGGACAGCAGAGGACAGAGAGGGGACACAGCGGCGACACAGAGGGGACGCAGCTGGGGACACAGCGTGGGACAAAGTGGGACACCACGGGACAGTGTTACACAGCGGGACACAGCGGGGACACTGCGGGACACAGCAAGATAAAGCGGGGGACACAGCGGGACACAGTGGGCCACAGCGGGGGACAGCGGGGGACACAGCGGGACACAGTGTGCTACTCAGTGAGGACACAGCGGGACACAACAGGGGACACAGCGAGGACACAGCGGGGGACACAGCGGGGGACACAGCGGGACACAGTGGGGAACACAGCGAGGACACAGCGGGACACAGCGTCGATACAGCGGGGAGTCAGCATTACACAGCGTGGTACACACTGTGGACACAACGGGACACAGTGGGGGCACAGCGGGACACAGCGGGACACAGTGGGACACAGCGGGGACAAAGCGTGAGACACAGCGAGGGACAGAGAGGGAAAAAGCAGGGGACACAGCGAGGAAACAGCGGGACACAGAGGTGACACAGCGGGGACTCAGCGGGGGACACAGCGGGACACAGCGGGGGACACTGCGGGACACAGCGGGGGACACTTCGGGACACAGTGTGGGACAGAGCGTGGGACACAGCGAGACACAGGGGGACAAAGCTGGACACAGCGGGGTACACAGAGGGACACAGCAGGGACACAGCGGGGAAACAGCGTGACACAAAAGGACACAGCTAGACACAGCGGGGTACACAGCGGGACACAGCGGGCACACAGCAGGGACACAGCGGGACACAGCGGGGACACAGTCGGACACAGCGGGACACAGCGGGACACAGCCTGGGACACAGCAGGACATAGTGGGGGACACAGCGAGGACACAGTGGGACACAGTGGTGGACACAACGGGGGACACAGCGGGACACAGCGGGGAACACTGTGAGGTCACAGCGGGGGACAAAACGGGACAACACGGGACACAGTGTGACAGAGTGGGACACAGCGGGGACACTGCAGGGGCACAGCGGGACAAAGCGGGCGACACAGTGAGACACAGCGGGGGACACAGCGGGGGACAGCAGGGGACAGAGAGGGGACACAGAGGGAAACAGCGGGGGACACAGAGGGGTACACAGCGGGACACAGCCGGAAACACAGCGCGGACACAGCGGGACACACCGGGACACAGCGTCAATACAGCGGGGACAGAGAGGGTCACAGTAGGGACACAGCAGGACACAGCAGGACACAGCAGGGGACACAGCGGGACACAGCGGGGACACAGCGCGACACAGCGCGACACAGCGGGGGACACAGTGGAACACAGCGTGGGACACAGCGAGGACACAGCAGGACACAGCGGGACACAGCGGCGACACAGCAGGGACACAGCAGGGACACAGCTGGGACACAGCGGGGGACACAGCAGGACACAACGAGGAACACAGCGAGGACACAGCGGGACCCAGCAGGACACAGCGTCGATACAGTGGGGACACAGCAGGACACAGCGGGGTACACAGCTGGGGACGCAAAGGGACACAGCGGGGGACACAGCGAGGACAAGCGGGACACAGCGGGACACAGCGAGGACACTGCGGGAACATAGCGGGACACAGCGGGGTACACAGAGGGACACAGCGGGACACAGCTTGGGTACACGGAGGACACAGCTGGACACAGTGGGGGACACAGCGAGGACACAGCGGTGCAGTGGGTTGCTGGATACAGCGGGGGACAAAGCGGGAGACAGCGGGGGACACAGCGAGGACACAGCGGGACACAGTTGCGACACAGAGGGGACTCAGTGGGGGACACAGCGGGGGACAAAGCAGGACACCACGGGACAGTGTGACACAGGGGGACACAGCGGGGACACTGCACGGACACAGCGGTACAAAGCGGGGGACACAGCGGGGACTCAGCGGGGGACACAGCGGGGGACAAAGCGGGACACCACGGAACACAGCGGGTCACAGCGGGAAACAGCGGTGACCCTGTGGGGACACAGCGGGACCCAGTGGGGGACACAGCGGGGACTCACCTGGGGACACAGCGAAGGACAAACTGGGACACCACAGGAACCAGTGGGACACAGCGGGACACAGCGGGGACACTGCGGGAACATAGCGGGACACAGCGGGGGACACAGGGGGACACAGCGGGACACAGCAGGGACAGAGCGTGACACAGCGGGTCACAGCGGGGACACTGCGGGAACATAGCGGGACACAGCGGGGTACACAGCAGGACACAGCAGTGGACACAGCGGGAACACAGCTGGACACAGCGGGGTACACAGTGGGACACAGGGGTCACACAGTGGGGACACAGCGGGGGACACAGCGGGACACAGCGGGTCACAGCGGGGGACACAGCGGGTGACAGCAGAGGACAGAGAGGGGACACAGCGGACACAGCAGGGTACACAGAGGGACACAGCGGGCACACAGTGGGGACACAGCGGGACAAAGCAGGACACAGCGGGGACAGAGCAGGACAGAGCGTGACACAGCGAGGACACATTGGGACACAGCGGGACACAGAGGAACTCAGCGGGAGACACAGCAGTACACATCGGGAAACAGTGTGAGACACCGGGGAGACAGCAGGGACACATTGGGGGAAACAGCAGGACACAGCGGGTCACAGCGGGGGACACAGCGGGACACAGCGGGGGACACAGCGAGGACACAGCGGGTCACAGCGGGACACAGCGTGGGACAAAGCAGGAGACAGCGAGGGACAAAGCAAAGACCCAGCTGGACACAGTGGGGTACACAGCGGGACACAGTGGGGGACACAGAAGGGTACACAGCGGGACACAGCGAGAAACACAGCGAGGTCACAGCGGGGGCCAAAGTGAGACAACACGGGACACAGTGTGACACAGTGTGACACAGCGGGGACACTGCAGGGGCCCAGCGGGACAAAGCGGGCAACACAGCGGGACACAGCGGGACACAGCAGGAGACACAGCGGGGGACAGCAGGGGACAGAGAGGGGACACAGCGGGAGACACTAAGGGGGACAGCAGGGGACAGAGAGGGGACACAGCGGGACACAGCGGGAACACAGCTGGACACAGCGGGGTACACAGCGGGACACAAGGGGCACACAGTGGGGACACAGCAGGGGACAAAGCAGGACACAGCTGGTCACAGCGGGGGACACAGCGGGACACAGCGGGTCACAGCGGGGGACACAGCGGGACACAGCGGGGGACACAGAGGGGTACACAGCGGGACACAGCCGGGAACACAGCGTGGACACAGCAGGACACAGCGGGACACAGCGGTACACAGCGGGACACAGCGGGGGACACAGTGGGACACAACGGGGACACAGCAGGACACAGCGGGACACAGCGGGGGACACAGCGGTACACAGCTTGGGACACAGCGAGGACAAAGCGGGACACAGCGGGACACAGCGGGGACACAGCAGGGACACAGCAGGGACACAGCGGGGGACACAGCGGGGGACACAGCGGGACACAACGGGGAACACATCGAGGACACAGCTGGACCCAGCAGGACACAGCGTCGATACAGAGGGGACACAGCGGGACACAGCGGGGTACACAGCTGAGGACACAACGGGACACATCGGTGGACACAGCGAGGACATAGCGGGACACAGCAGGGACACTGCGGGAACATAGCGGGACACAGCGGGTACAGAGCGGGACACAGCGGGGTCACAGAGTGGTACACAGCGGGACACAGCGGGAAACAAAGCGAGGTCACAGCGGGGGACAAAGCGGGACAACACGGAACACAGTGTGACACAGTGGGACACAGCGGGACACAGCGGGGGACACAGCGGGGAACAGCAGAGGACAGAGAGGGGACACAGCGGGACACAGCGGATACAAAGCTGGACACAGCGGTGTACACAGAGGGACACAGCAGGCACACAGCGGGGACACAGCGGGACACAACAGGACACAGCGGGGACACAGTGGGACACAGCAGGACAAAGCGGCAGACACAGCGGGACACAGCAGGCACACAGCGGGGACACAGCGGGACACAGCGGGACACAGCGGGGACAGAGAGGGACACAGCCGGACACAGCGCGACACAGCAGGGGACACAGCGGGACACAGTTGGGGACCCAGTGAGGACACAGCGGGACACAGCAGGGGACACAGCGAGGACACAGCGGGGGACACAGCGGGGGACACAGCGGGACACAGCGGGAAACACAGCGAGGACACAGCGGGACACAGCGTCGATACAGCGGGGACACAGCGTTACACAGCGTGGTACACAGCTTTGGACACAACGGGACACAGTGGGACACAGCAGGGACAAAGCGTGAGACACAGCGGGGGACAGAGAGGGAGAAATCAGGGGACACAGCGAGGACACAGAGGGACACAGCGGTGACACAACGGGGACTCAGCGGGGGACACAGCGGGACACAGCGGGGGACACAGTGGGACACAGCGGGGGACACTGCGGGACACAGTGTGGGACAGAGCGTGGGACACAGCGAGACACAGCGGGTACAAAGCTGGACACAGCGGGGTACACAGAGGGACACAGCAGGGACACAGCGGGGAAACAGCGAGGACACAGCGGCACACAGTGGGGGACACAGCGAGCACACAGCAGGACACAGCGGCCACACAGAGGGGACTCAGTGGGGGACACAGCGGGGGACAAAGAGGGACACCACGGACACAGTGTGAT
>NW_012295842.1:0-1534 GCF_000151885.1 Dipodomys ordii
TAAACCTTAACACATGACCGTTTCTGTAAATGGGTTGGTGCTAGATATAGCGTCTTCAGACAGCCATGAGACAACGAACGTATTTATGCATATGCAAATGTTTTATTAAATGAATTCTAGTCATACCCGCTTCTGCTTGAGTATCCTTGTCGACTAACTTACTTAATTTGATCACCCTTAAGAATGTGGGGGGCGATCAGGTTCTGAGGGAGGAGCCCGTAGAGACTCCGGCCTAAACCCTCAGGAAAGGGGGCCCAAGTCCAGAGTTCAAGCCCCACCGAAGTAGGAGCCCCACGACCGACAAAAAAAAAGAGTGTCATGGACTTTTCTGCCCCAGCTGGCTTCAAACCATGATACTTGTATCGCAGCCTCCTGAGTAGCTAGGATTCTGGAGTTGAGCCACCGGTGCCTGGCCCTTAAGGAATTTGTTACATTATTTTATCCTCAAACAGTGCTTGGAGCTGCTTAGCAACCAGCCCAGGGGCCTGGCAGCTCAGGCCTGGCAGGTTCACTTTGAATTGAGGTTCAGCTCCAAAGCTTATTCCTTTCCTACTGTCAGTAGGGATTTAGGATTGCTTATGGATTTGTTTGGTTTGGTTTGGTTTGGTTTGGTTGTGTGCCAGCTAACTGCACTTAACACTTGATCTTTCCTTTTCTCATTTGTAGTCTTCATTGGCAATGTTAGAGTCTAAGAATTTATCAGTTTTTAGCTGAATGGCTTTCATTTCACTCTCTATGGTCTAAGATTGAATCTTTGTCAGATACTCTCTAGCAGTAGTTCTTTCTGCTCTCAAGACTTCTTATATTCTTTTTTTTTTTTTGGGGACGGGGGTCTGGTCGTGGGGCCTGAACTCTGGGCCTGGGCGCTGTCCCTCAGCTCTTCAGCTCAAGGCTAACGTTCTACCACTTGAGCCACAGTGCCACTTCTGGCTTTTTTCTTTTTGCTTATGTGGTGCTGAGGAATTGAACCCAGGGCCTCAGGCATGCAAGGCAAGTGCTCTACCACTGAGCCACCTTCCCAGCCCAAGACTTCTTATATTCTTAAAAAGACACTTCAGAGAATTTTTGTTTGTATGGGTTATATCTTACCAACTATACCATGTTAGAAACGTAAAAGTATTGATTTTTGAAATAATAAATTTGTTATATGTTACCATAAATAACATTTTTGTGAAAGTAACTATAATTTCAAAACAAATGACAAGAGTAGTTTTTTTTTTTTTTTTTGTCCTGGGGCTTGATCTCCTCTGGACTTGGATGCTGTCACTGCACTCTTCAGCTCAAGGCAAGCGCTCAACCAGTTGAGCCGCAGCACCACTTCCGTTTTCTGGTGGTTTATTGAAGATGAGTCTTACAGACTTTCCTGCCCAGGCTGGCTTTTAACCGTGATCCTCAGAGCTCAGCCTCCTAAGTAGCTAGATTACAGGAGTGGAGCCACCGGCACTGGCAGGGTGGAATTATATATTTTATAAATTATAAAGTATATTTTATAATGCGCTCTTTTTTTTTTTTTTGGTCATTTTGTGGGAGCTAA
>NW_012295843.1:0-1021 GCF_000151885.1 Dipodomys ordii
TCAGGCGGTATGAGCCTAGGGTCTTGTAAATTTGAGCCCAATGCAACGGCTTCCTCGAGGCCCTCCCTCTCTTCTCCCCCCCCCCAGGAGGGCAGGGGATGCGCCCCGATGCGCCCTCCGGGGATGGCCACGGCCACTTTGGGCACACCCGCGCCCCACTGTGCGGAGCTCGATGCCTACCTTCCGCTTCGCGTTTCCTTGGAGACTTCGCTCCAGTCCCAGCCGCAAAGCACCCGGTGCCCCGCGCTCGTAGGCCGATGCCACCCCTCCCCGCGGCCAGCGCCCGGCCGCCCCCGCCGCCCCGGGGCTCGCCCCACCCCCGGCTCACTTTCGCTTCCCGCGAGCCCCGCCCGTGGCACTGCCGGCGCGCCGGCGCCGGGATCCGGGGAACTGGGCATGGCGGGCAGCGGGGCGCCGTGCGGGACCAGCGGGGATCCCGCCGAGCTCGCGGAGGCGCGCGCCTGGTGCTGCCCGGAACACAGCGACCGCCCGGCCGAGCTCTTCTGTCGCCGCTGCGGCCGCTGCGTGTGCGCGCTCTGCCCCGCGCTGGGCGAGCACCGCGGCCACCCGGTGGGCCTGGCGCGGGAGGAGGCGGAGCGCGTGCAGGTGGGGACCGCGCGCAGGTGGGGTCCGCGGGGCACCGCAGGGGGGAGGGTGTGGTGTGCGGGGGGGGGCAGGAGTAACGGGCGAGGGGCGGGCGAGGAGCTCGCGCCCCATCTCCCTTCACCGTGTTTCCCCATTAACACTTGGAAACGCAAGGTCCCGCAGGGATACCTAAATGGGGAGACTGATGCTCATGAAAGAGCATTGGTGAGCCATTACTCCAGTGAACTTCAGAGGAGGATGGTTGGTGACGGAATGTAGACTTGGCAGGCCCGGTGGATACTCAAATGTCTTGACCTTCATCCACCCCCCAGAACGGCCCTCACTCTGCCGGGAACGAGAGAAAAATTTACTTTCTACGAAAGACCAAATCTACTAATATCCCGATACTTAAAATGTTTGCGCGGGGAACTGGATC
>NW_012295844.1:0-1523 GCF_000151885.1 Dipodomys ordii
CAAAGACAAAATCAGGTCTCAGTGAATAGGGCAACATCTCATCACTAGCAGGGGACTCGAACCCCCTCTACTCGATCTCGAGGACAGCCCCACCCAGGGGTCCAGGGGACGTCTCCCACTGGCCCCGCTGGCAGTCTTATAGCGCGTCCGCCAAGACTCTCCGCCAGCCTCAAGACCACACCTGCAGGCTTTCACCATTCCTGAAATATGAAAGTGGCGCCACCAAAAACTCACCGATCGGTTCCTTCGGCTCTCTGATCAGGTGTCTGTGTGGGCTTGGGGGGCAACACCACTTGGGGGCTAACACCTGCCTTAAGCAAACGCCATCTATGGCTCCAAGAATTGTGCATGGCTTTTTGTCATAAATTCCTAGCATTGGGGCTAAAATGGATCACAAGTCAAGTTGCAGAACTGAGATAGAGTGTTAAACAAAAATGGAGTTGCTTAGGTTTCTTAAAACATTATATTTCTTCCCTAGGGCTTTACTGCCTCAGCCTCCGGGAACCAAGGATTAGTTTGTAACACAAAATCATAAGTATAAGTTAATACAGCAATTTTCCAATCATCATCAAATTGTATCAAATGATCTAATTGTTTCTTATTCTCTTGGGGAGGGGCTGGTTGCCCCTCTGTCCGTTTTTTGTTTCCTCTTGAAGAGGAGTTCCGTCTTTATAGAACTTAGATTTACATTCACTTTTTCAATGGTTCCCTTTTTCGTTTTTGGTTTCCTCTCAAAGGAGGAGTTCCATCTTTATGGAACTTAGATTTACATTCACTTTTTCAATGGTTTCCTTTTTCTGTTTTTTGTTTCCTCTCAAAGGAGGAGTTCCGTCTTTATGGAACCTTAGATTTACATTCACTTAGAAGATGAACTCCCCATGATTTACTCGTTATCTTTCTCAGCCACAACTGAGGGGCCTGCAGCACCCCAACGAGCTTCTGACTACTATTCCAGGTGAAAAGAAAAGAGAGAGAGATGCTTACCTCCCAAGGTTCCTTGACTGAAGAGACCGCTTTGTGCCCCGCTCTCGAGCCCCACGTTGGGCGCCACCTGCCGCGGACCGGGTTCTGTCGGGACGACGGAGGATACCTAGGGGAGGAACCTGGAATAGGATGGGGAGATGGCAAACAGACAACTCACACACAAGAGGAGTGGATGCTGAGTGCTGAGTACGATTTAATGCAGAGAATAGTAAACTTTTATAACAAAAGTCTTCATGAGAAAGGGCAAAAGGTTACACAATCTTGCTGCATGGCTTCATTTTTAGGTGGTCACCAGCTGATCGCCTGACAGGCACTTGTTTCCGGCTTATCTCTAAGGAATACAATGATTACGACGTTTTGTCACCAATTAACCATTATCTGTCTTTACAGAGGTCTTAACTTTCCCAAATAGATCTTTCCTGTTTCTTCTTTAATAGTAAACCTCAAAGAGACCTGTATCTAGCAATTCTTTAGGTCTAACAATTCTCTTAGTAAATAGCAGGAAATAATTATCTCAGCAATTGCCATACATTCTTTCT
>NW_012295845.1:0-2540 GCF_000151885.1 Dipodomys ordii
CGCTGTATCGACTCTGTGTTCCGCTGAGTCCAGCTGTGTTCCCGCTGTGTCCCAATGTGTCCTCGCTGTGTTCCCCGCTGAGTCCCGCTGTGTCCCTGCTGTGTCCCAATATGTGCTAGGTGTTTCCCCAGCTATGTCCCGCTGTGACCCGCAGGGTCACCGTTGTTTCCCGCTGTGTCCTGCTGTGTTCCGTGGTGTCCCGTTTTATCCCCCGCTGTGCCCCCACTGAGTCCCCACTGTGTCCCCGCGGTGTCCCCCACTGGTTCCCGCTGTGTCTACTGCTGTGTCCCCACTGTGTCCTGTTGTGTCCCGCTGTGTCCTCTCTGTGTTCCCCGCTGTGTCCCACTGTGTACCCCTCTGTGTCCCCCGCTGTGTCCCGCTGTGTCCGCCGCTGTGTCCCAATGTGTCCTGTTGTGTCACGCTGTTTCCCCGCTGTGTCCCCGCTGTGTCCCTATGTGTACCCCGCTGTGTCCAGCTTTGTCCCCGCTGTGTCTTGCTCTGTCCCACGCTCTGTCCCCCACTGTGTCCCGCTCTGTCCCCTGCTATGCCCCGCTCTGTCCCGCTGTGTATCCCGCTGTGTCCCGCTGTGTCCCAGCAGGGTTACTTCTGTTTCCCGCTGTGTCCCGCTGTGTTCCGTGGTGTCCCGCTTTGTCCCCCGCTGTGTCCCCCGCTGAGTCCCCGCTGTGTCACCGCTGTGTCCCGCTGTGTCCTCGCTGTGTTCCCCGCTGTCTCCTGCTCTGTCCACCGCTGTGTCTCACGCTTTGTCCCCGATGTGTCACACTGTGTCTCGCTGTGTCCCGCTGTGCCCCCACTGTGTCCCGTTGTGTCCACAGCTGTTTGACACGCTGTGTAACGCTGTATCCACGCTGTATCTACTCTATGTGCCGTGGGTCCTGCTGTGTCCTCGCTGTGTTCCCCGCTGTGTCCTCACCGTGTCCCCCGCTGTGTCCCGTTATATCCTCGCTGGGTCCCCCCGCTGTGTCCCGCTGTGTCCCCGCTGTGTGCCCGCTGTGTCCCGCTATATACTCCGATGTGTCCAGCTGTGTCACCGCTTTGTCCCGCTGTGTCCCTGCTGTGTCCCCGCTGTGTCCCGGTGTGTCCCCCGCTGTGACCCGCTGTGGTCCCGCTGAGTCCTGCAGTGTCCCCCGCTCTGTCCCCGCTTTGTCCGGTTGTTTCCCCCACTGTGTCCCGCTGTGTCCCCCGCTTTTTCCCGCTGGGTGCCCGCAGTGTCCCCGCTTTGTCCCGCTGTGTCCCACTGTGTCCAGTGGTGTCCCGCATTGTCCCCGGCTGTGTCACCCGCTGAGTCCCATCTGTGTCCCCGCTGTGTTCCGCTGTTTCCTCCTGTATCCCCCGCTGTGTCCCCGCTATGTCCCGCTGTGTCCTCGCTGTGTTACCCGCTGTCTACCGCTTTGTCCCCCTCTGTGTCGCACTGTGTCCCGCTGTGTCCTCGCTGTGTCCCCCGCTGTGTCCTGCTGTGTCCCCGCTGTGTCCCCCGCTGTGTCCCGCTGTGTCCCCGCAGTGTCACCGCTATGTCCAGCTGTGTCCTGCTCTGTCCCGTGGTGGCCCGTTGTGTCCCCGCTGTGTCCCCCTCTGTGTCCCTCTGTTTCCCTCTGTGTCCCCCGCTGTGTCCCGTTGTGTCCCCCGCTGTGTACCCCGCTGTGTCCCGCTGTGTACCCCGCTGTGTCCCGCTGTGTCTCCCGCTGTGTCCCACTGTGTCCCCCGCAGTGTCCAACTGTGTCCCCGCTGTGTCCCCCGCTGTGTCCCGTGCTGTGTCCCCGCTGTGTCCGGTTGTGTCCCCGATGTGTCCCGCTGTGTCCCCGCTGTGTCCTCGCAGTGTCCCCCTATGTACCCCTCTGTGTCCAGCTGTGTCCCCTCTCTGTCGCGCTATGTCCTCACTGTGTCCCCCGTTGTGTCCCGCTGTGTCCCCCGCTTTGTCCGACTGTGTCAGGCTGTGTCCCGCTCTGTCCCCGATGTGTCCCGCAGTGTCCCGATATGTTCCCTGCTGTGTCCCCCACTGTGTCCCGCTGTGTCCCCCGCTGTGTCCCGCTGTGTCCCCCGCTGTCTCCCGCTCTGTCCCCCGCTGTGTCACAAGCTTTGTCCCCACTGTGTCCCGCTGTGTCCTCCCTGTGTCCCGGCTGTGTCCCCGCTGTGTCCCCGGTTTGTCCCGCTGTGCACCCTGTTGTGTCCAGCTTTGTCCCTGTTGTGTCTCGCTGTGTCCCACGCTCTGTCCCCCACTGTGTTCCGCTGTGTCCCCCGCTGTGTCCCGCTGTGTCCCCCACTGTGTCCCGCTGTGTCTCCGCAGGGTCACCGCTGTTTCCCGCTGTGTCCTGCTGTGTTCCGTGGTTTCCCGCTATGTCCCCCACTGTGTCCCTTTGTGTCCCCAGCTGTGTAACCCACTGTGTAACGCTGTGTCCCCCTCTATGGACGCTGTGTCCCGCTGTGTCCCGCTGGGTCCTCGCTGTGTTCCCTGTTGTGTCCCGCTGTGTTCCCCGCTTTCTCCCGCTGTGTCCACTGCTATGTCTCATGCTTTGTGCCCGCTG
>NW_012295846.1:0-2445 GCF_000151885.1 Dipodomys ordii
CTCGCTGTGTCTCCGCTGTGTCCTGCTCTTTCCTCACTGTGTCCCCTGCTGTGTCCCGCTGTGTCCCCCACTGTGTCCCCAGCTGTGTAACGCTGTGTCCCCCGCTGTGTCCCCCGTTGTGTCTCGCTGTTTTCCCCGCTGTGTCCCCCCCTTTGTCCCGCTGTGTCCTGCTGTGTCCTCGCTGTATCCCTCGTTCTGTCCCGCTGTATCCTCACTGTGTCCCCGGTTGTGTCCCGCTGTGTCCCCGCTGAGTCCTGCAGTGTCCCCCGCTCTGTCCCGCGCTTTGTCCGGCTGTATCCCCCACTGTGTACCGCTGTGTCCTGCTGTGTCCCCCGCTTTGTCCCGCTGTGTGCCCGCAATGTCCCCGCTTTGTCCTGCTGTGTTCCGCTGTGTCCCCGCTGTGTCCCCTGCTGTGTCCCACTGTGTCCCGCTGTGTCCCCCGCTGTGTCCCCCTGTGTCCCGCTGTGTCCTCGCTGTGTCCCCCGCTGTCTTCCATGTGTCCTCGCTGTGTCACCTGTTGTCTACCGCTTTTGTACCCCGCTGTGTCGCGCTGTGTCCCGCTGTGTCCACGCTGTGTCACCCGCTGTCTACCGCTTTGTCCCCCGCTGTGTCGCTCTGTGTCCGGCTGTGTCCCGCTGTGTCCCCCGCTGTGTCCCGCTGTGTCCTCGCTGTGTCCCCCGCTGTGACCGCAGTGTCCCGCTGTGTCCCGCTATGTCCCCGCTGTGTCCTGCTTTGTCCCCGCTGTGTCCCTGTGTGTGCCGCTCTATCCCCCGCTCTGTCCCCCTGTGTCCCGATATGTCCCGCTGTGTCCCGCTGTGTCCCCCACTGTGTCCCGTTGTGTTCCAGCTGTGTACCCCGCTTTGTCCCCCTGTGTCATCGCTGTTTCGACGCTGTGTCTCACTGGGTCCCGCTCTGTCCTCGCTGTGTTCCCCGCTGTGTCCCGCTGTGAACCCCGCTGTGTCCTGCTGTGTCCCTAGCTGTGTACCTCGCTGTGTCCCGCTGTGTCCCCGCTGTACCGACGCTGTGTCCCGCTGTGTCCCACGGTGTGTTCCCCGCTGTGTCCTGCTGTGTCCCACGGTGTGTTTCCCGCTGTGTCCCGCTGTGTCCCCCACTGTGTCCCGCTGTGTTCTGCTTTGTCCCCTGCCTGTGTCCTGCTGTATCCCGCTGTGTCCCCGCTGTGTGCCCGCTGTGTCCCGCTGTGTCCCATGCTTTGTCCCGCTGTGTCCCGCTGTGTCCCGCTGTGTCCCGGCTGTGTCCTGCTGTGTCCCGCTGTGTCCCGTGGTGTCCAGCTTTGTCCCCCGCTGTGTCCCTGTGTGTGCCGCTCTATCCCCCGCTCTGTCTTCCTGTGTCCCGCTATGTCCCGCTGTGTCCCGCTGTGTCCCACACTGTGTCCCGTTGTGTCCCAACTGTGTACCCCACTGTGTCCCCCTGTGTCGTCGCTGTTTCGACGCTGTGTCCCACTGGGTCCCGCTCTGTCCTCCCTGTGTTCCCCGCTGTGTCCCGCTGTGTCCCCCGCTGTGTCCTGCTGTGTCCCGCTGGGTCACGCTTGGTAACGCTGTGTCCCCCGCTGAGTCCTACTGTGTCCCCGCTGTGTCCCGCTGTGTCATTGCTGTGTCCCCTGCTGTGTCCCGCTTTGTCCCCCTTGTGTCCGCCGCTGTGTCCCGCTGTATTCCACGCTGTGTCCCGCTGTGTCCACAGCTATGTCCCTGCTGTGTCCCGCTGTGTTCCGCTGTGTCCCCCTGTGTCCTCACTGTGTATCCTGCTTTGTCCCACTGTGTCCTCGCTGTGTCCCCCGCTGTGTCCTGCTCTGTCCCTCGCTGTGTCCCGCTGTGTCCCGCTCTGTCCCCGCTGTGTCCCGCTGTGTCCCCTGCTGTGTCCCCCGCTCTGTCCTAGTTGTGTGCCCGCTGTGTCCCGCTCTTTCCTCACTGTGTCCCCTGCTGTGTCCCGCTGTGTCCCCCGCTGTGTCCCCTGCTGTGTCGCACTGTGTACCCCGCTGTGTCCGACTATGTCACGCTGGTCCCGCTCTGTCCCCGCTGTGTCCCGCTGTGTCCCGCTGTGTCCCCACTGAGTCCTGCAGTGTCCCCCGCTCTGTCCCCCACTTTGTCCAGCTGTATCCCCCACTGTGTCCCGCTGTGTCCCGCTGTGTCCCCCACTTTGTCCCGCTGGGTGCCTGCAGTGTCCCTGCTTTGTCCCGCTGTGTCCCACTGTGTCCAGTGGTGTCCCGCTTTGTCCCCCGCTGTGTCCCCCGCTGAGTGCCATCTGTGTCCATGCTGTGTAACGCTGTGTCCTCGCTGTGTCCCCCGCTGTCTTCCGCTTTGTCCCACGCTGTGTCCCACTGTGTCCTCGCTGTGTCCCCGCTGTGTTCCGCTGTGTCCCCGCTGTGTCTCCGCTGTGTCCTGCTGTGTCCCGCTGTGTGCCCCACTGTGTCCCGCTGTGTCCTCGCAG
>NW_012295847.1:0-4984 GCF_000151885.1 Dipodomys ordii
CATTCTCCTGCTTCTCGTTCTGCTTCTCTTCGTCGGCTTCTCTTTCTATTTCTGCTTCTGCTTCTTCTGATTCTGTTTCTTCTCCTTCTTCTTCTCCTTCTGCTTCTGCTTCTTCTGCATCTCCTGCTTCTCCTTCTGCATCTCCTTCTGTTTGTGCTTTTCCTTCTGCTTCTTCTTCTGCTTCGGCTTCTCCTCCTTCTTCTCCGTCTGCTTCTGTTTCTTCTGCTTTTCCTGCGTCTCCTTCTGCTTCTCCTTCTGTTTCTCCTTCTCGTTCTTGTGCTATTCCTTCTGCTTCTCTTTCTGGTTCTGCATCTTCAGCTTCTTCGGCTACTGATTCTGCTTCTTCTGTTTCTTCTGCTTCTCCTTCTGCTTCTCCTTCTGCTTTTGCTTCTCTTTCTGCTTCTGCTTCTCCTTCTGGTTCTCCTTCTTCTTCTCCAGATTCTGCTTCTTCTGCTTCTCCTGCTTCTCCTTCTGCTTTAGGTTCTGCTTTTGCTTCTTCGGCTTCTTCGGCTTCTATTTCTGCTTCTCCTTCTGTTTCTGCTTGTCTTTCTGCTTCTGCTTCTTCTCCTTCTTCTGTTTCTTCTGATTCTGCTTCTCCTGCTTCTGCTTCTCCTGCTTCTCCTTCTGTTTCTCTTTATGCTTCTCCTTCTGCTTCTCCTTCTTCTGCTTCTACTACTGCTTCTGCTTCTCCTTCTGCATCTTCTTCTGTTTCAATTTCTCCTTCTTCTGCTTTTCATTCTGCTTCTGCTTCTCCTGCTTCTGCTTCTTCTGCTTCTCCTGCTTCTCCTTCTCAATCTCCTTCTCTTTCTGCTTCTGCTTATCCGACTGTTTCTCCTACTCCTAATCCTTCTCTTTCTCCTTGTTCTTCTTCTGCTTCTCGTTCTTCTTCTGCTTCTTCTGCTTGTTCTGTTTCTTCTGCTTCTACTTTTCCAGCTTCTGCTGCTTCTGCTTCTCTTCTGCTTCAGGTTCTCCTTCTGCTTCTTGGGCTACTTTTGTTTCTTTTGCTTCTGCTTCTCCTGCTACTGCTTCTTCAGCTTCTTCTGCTTCTCTTTTGCTTCTCCTTCTGCTTCTGCTTCTCCTTCTGCTCCTTCTCTTTCTTCTGTTTCTTCTTCTTCTTCTGCTCCTCCCGCTTCTGCTTCTTCTGCTTCTCCTGCTTGTCCTTCTCCTTCTGCTTCTCCTTCTCTTTCTTCTCCTTCTCTTTCTGCTTCTGCTTATCCTTCTGTTTCTCCTACTACTAATCCTTCTATTTCTCCTTGTTCTTCTTCTGCTTCTCGTTCTTCTTCTGCTTCTTCTGCTTGTTCTGTTTCTTCTGCTTCTACTTTTCCAGCATCAGCTACTTCTGCTTCTCCTTATACTTCAGGTTCTCCTTCTGCTTCTTGAGCTTCTTCTGTTTCTTCTGCTTCTGCTTCTCCTGCTACTGCTTCTTCAGCTTCTTCTACTTCTCTTTAGCTTCTCCTTCTGCTTCTATTTCTCCTTCTGCTCCTTCTCTTTCTTCTGTTTCTTCTTCCTCTTCTTCTTCTTATGCTCCTCCCCCTTCTGCTTCTTATGCTTCTCCTGCTTGTCATTCTCCTTCTGCTTCTCCTTCTCCTTCTTCTCCTTCTCTTTCTGCTTCTGCTTCTGCTTCTTCTGCTTCTCCAACTTCTCCTTCTTCTTCTCCTTCTGTTTCTGCTTCTCTTTCTGCTTCTGCATCTCCTTCTGCTTCACATTCTGCTGCTCTTTCTCCTTCTTCTGTTTCTCCCTCTGCTTCTGCTTCTTATGCTTCTTCTTTATCTTCTGCTTCTGCTTCTCCTGCTTCTGCTTCTTGTGCTTCTACTGCTTCTTCTTCTGTTTCTGCTTCTTCTGCTTCTTCTTCTCTTTCTGCTTCTGCTTCTCCTGCTTGTTTTTCTGCTTCTTCTGCTGCTTCTCCTTCTGCTGCTTCTTCTACTTCTCCTACTGCTTCTCTTTTTGCTTCTCCTTCTGCTTCTGCTTCTGCTTCTTCTGTTTCTCCTGCCTGAATTTCTGATTCTACTTCTTCTGCTGCTTCTCCTTCTGCTTCTGCTTCTACTTCTGCTTCTGATTCTGCTTCTTCTGCTTCTTCTCTTTCGGCTTCTCCTGCTTCTGCTTCTTGTGCTTCTCCTGCTTCTCTTTCTGCTTCTCATTCCGCTTCTGCTTCTCCTTCTGCTTCTGCTTCTCCTCCTTCTCCTTCTCCTACTTCTGCTTCTCCTTCATCTTCTGCTTCTTCTGCTTCTCCTGCTTCTCCTTCTGGATCTCCTTCTGCTTGTGCTTCTCCTTATGCTTCTTCTTCTGCCTCTGCTTCTCCTTCTCCTTCTTTTGCTTCTCCTTTTGCTTCTGCTTCTTCTGCTTTTCCTGCTTCTCGTTCTGCTTCTGCTTCTTCTGCTTCTCCTTCTGCATCTTCTTCTGCTTCTGCTTCTCCTCCTTCTGCTTCTCCTTCTTATTCTCCTACTGATTCTCCTTCTGTTTCCCTTCACCTTCTTGTTCTTCTGCTTTTCCTACTGCTTCTCCTTCTACTTCTGTTTCCACTGCTACTGCTTCTACTTCTTCTGTTTCTTCTGCTTCTCCTTCTGCTTTTGATTCTCTTTCTGCTTCTGCTTCTCCTTCTGCTTCTCCTTCTGTTTCTCCAGATTCTGCTTCTTCTGCTTCTCCTGCTTCTCCTTCTGCTTCAGGTTCTCCTTCTGCTTCTTCGGATTCTTATGCTTCTGCTTCTCCTGCTTCAGCCTCTTCTGATTCCCCTCCTTCTCTTTCTGCTTCTCCTTCTGTATCTGCTTCTCCTTTTGCTTCAGCTTCTTGTCCTTCTTGTGTTTCTTCTGCTTATTCTTCTCCTGTTTCTGCATCTCCTGCTCCTCCTTCTGCTGCTCTTTCTGCTTCTCCTGCTGCTTTTCCTTCTCCTGATTCTTCTTCTGCTTCTCTTTCTGCGTCTCCTTCTGTTTCTCCTTCTCCTTCACCTTCTCGTTCTTCTGCTTTTCCTTCTGCTTCTCCTTCTGCTTCTGCATCTTCTGCTTCTTCTGCTACTGCCTCTGCTTCTTCTGTTTCTTCTGCTTCTAGTTCTGCTTCTCCTTCTGCTTTTGCTTCTCTTTCTGCTTCTGCTTCTCCTTCTGCTTCTCCAGATTCTGCTTCTCCTACTTCTCCTTCTGCTTCAGGTTCTGCTTTTGCTTCTTCTGCTTCTGCTTCTCCTGCTGCTGCTTCTTCTGCTTCTCCTGCTTCTCTTTCTACTTTTCCTTCTGTTTCTGCTTCTCCTTCTGTTTCTTCTCCTTCTTCTGTTTCTTCTGTTTCTGCTTCTCCTGCTTCTGCTTCTCCTGTTTCTCGTTCGGCTTCTCTTTCTGCTTCTCCTTCTCTTTCTTCTGCTTCTCCTTCTGCTTCTGTTTCTCCTTCTGCTTCTGCTTCTGCTTCAATTTCTCCTTCTGCTTCTCATTCTGCTTCTGCGTCTTCTGTTTCTTCTGCTTCTCCTGCTTCTCCTACTTCTCTTGCTGCTTCTCCTTCTGCGACTCTTTCTGTTTCTGCTTATCCTTTTGCTTCTCCTACTCCTAATCTTCCTCTTTCGCCTTCTCCATCTTCTTCTTCTACTTCTCCTGCTGCTTCTGCTTCTGCTTATTCTACTATTTCTGTTTCTTCTGCTTCTGCTTCAGATTGTGCTTCTTCTGTTTCTCCTTCTGCTTCAGATTCTGCTTCTGCTTCTTCGGCTTCTCCTGTTTCTTCTGCTTCTGCTTCTCCTGCTTCTTCTGCTTCTCCTGCTTCTCTTTCTGCTTCTCCTTCTGCTTCTGCTTCTCCTTCTGCTTCTGCTCCTTTTATTTCTTCTGTTTCTTTAGCTTCTGCTTCTCACGCTCTGCTTCTTCTGCTTCTCCTGCTTCTCGTTCTGCTTCTCTTCGTCGGCTTCTCTTTCTACTTCTCCTTCTGCTTCTTCTGATTCTGATTCTTCTCCTTCTTCTTCTCCTTCTGCTTCTGCTTCTTCTGCATCTCCTGCTTCTCCTTCTGCATCTCCTTCTGCTTGTGCTTTTCCTTCTGCTTCTTCTTCTGCTTCGGCTTCTCCTTCTTCTCCGTCTGCTTCTGTTTCTTCTGCTTTTCCTGCGTCTCCTTCTGCTTCTACTTCTGTTTCTCCTTCTCGTTCTTGTGCTATTCCTTCTGCTTCTCTTTCTGGTTCTGCATCTTCAGCTTCTTCTGCTACTGATTCTGCTTCTTCTGTTTCTTCTGCTTCTCCTTCTGCTTTTGCTTCTCTTTCTGCTTCTGCTTCTCCTTCTGGGTCTACTTCTTCTTCTCCAGATTCTGCTTCTTCTGCTTCTCCTGCTTCTCCTTCTGCTTTAGGTTCTGCTTTTGCTTCTTCGGCTTCTTCTGCTTCTATTTTTGCTTCTCCTTCAGTTTCTGCTTCTCTTTCTGCTTCTGCTTCTTCTCCTTCTTCTATTTCTTCTGATTCTGCTTCTCCTGCTTCTGCTTCTCCTGCTTCTCCTTCTGTTTCTCTTTATGTTTCTCCTTCTGCTTCTCCTTCTTCTGCTTCTACTACTGCTTCTGCTTCTCCTTCTGCATCTTCTTCTGTTTCAATTTCTCCTTCTTCTGCTTTTCATTCTGCTTCTGCTTCTCCTGCTTCTGCTTCTTCTGCTTCTCCTGCTTCTCCTTCTCATTCTCCTTCTCTTTCTGCTTCTGCTTATCCTTCTGTTTCTCCTACTCCTAATCCTTCTCTTTCTCCTTGTTCTTCTTCTGCTTCTCGTTCTTCTTCTGCTTCTTCTGCTTGTTCTGTTTCTTCTGCTTCTACTTTTCCAGCTTCTGCTGCTTCTGCTTCTCCTTCTGCTTCAGGTTCTCCTTCTGCTTCTTGGGCTTCTTCTGTTTCTTCTGCTTCTGCTTCTCCTGCTACTGCTTCTTCAGCTTCTTCTGCTTCTCTTTTGCTTCTCCTTCTGCTTCTGCTTCTCCTTCTGCTCCTTCTCTTTCTCTGTTTCTTCTTCATCTTCTTCTGTTCCTCCCGCTTCTGCTTCTTCTGCTTCTCCTGCTTGTCCTTCTC
>NW_012295848.1:0-4984 GCF_000151885.1 Dipodomys ordii
TTCTCACAGGGCACAGCGGGGGACACAGCGGGACACAGCGGGGGACACAGCGAGGACACAGTGGAACCAGAGTGGGACACAGTGAGGACACAGCGGGACACAGCGGGACACAGCGCGACACAGCCGGGTCCCAGCAGTGGACACAGCGGGACACAGCGGGGGACACAGCGGGACACAGCGGGGGACACATGGAGGACTCAGCGGGACAAAGCGGGGACACAGCGGCGACTCACCGGGGGACACAGCAGGGGACAAAGCGGGACACCACAGAACACAGTGGGAAACAGCGGGACACAGCGGGGAAACTGCGGGGACACAGGGGGACAAAGCGTGGGACACATAGGGACACAGCGGGGGACACAGTGGGGGACACAGCGGGACACAGCGGGGAACACAGCGAGGACACAGCGGGACCCAGCGGTACACAGCGTTGATACAGCGGGGACACAGCGTTACACAGCGTGGTACACAGCTGTGAACACAACGGGACACAGTGGGGGCACAGCGGGACACAGCGGGACACAGAGGGACACAGTGGGGACAAAGCTTGAGACACAGCGGGGTACAGAGCGGGAGACAGCGGGGGACACAGCGAGGACACAGCGGGACACAGCGCCGTAACAGCGGGGACACAGCGGGACACAGCGGGGTGCACAGCTGGGGACACAACGGGACACTCGGGGGACACAGCGAGGACACAGCGGGACACAGCGGGACACAGCGGGGACACTGCGGGAACATAGTGGGACACAGCGGCGACACAGATGGGACTCAGCGGGACAAAGCGGGGGACACAGCGGGACACAGCTAAGGACACAGTGGGACACAGCGGGGACAAAGCTTGAGACACAGCGGGGTACAGAGCGGGAGACAGCGGGGGACACAGCGAGGACACAGCGGGACACAGCGCTGACACTGCGGGGGACACAGCGGGGGACACAGCCGGACACAGCCGGACACAGCGGGGGACACAGGGGGGACACAGCGGGACCCAGCGCGGGACACATCCAGGACACATTGGGACACAGCGGGGACAGAGCGGGACTCAGCGGGGGACACAGCAGTACACAGCGGGACACAGCGGGACACAGCGGGGGACACAGAGGGGTAAACAGCGGGACACAGCGGGGAACACAGCGAGGATACAGCGGGACCAAGCGGGACACAGCGTCGATACAGCGGGACACAGCGGGGTACACAGCTGGGTACACAACGGGACACAGCGGGGGACACAGCGAGGACACAGCAGAACACAGCATGGGAAACAGCGAGGACACAGCGGGACACAGCGAGACACAGCGGGACACAGTGGGGACACAGCAGTAGACACAGCGGGACACAGCGAGGACACAGCGGGGAAATAGCGGGGACACAGTGGCACCCAGCAGGACACAGCGGGGCACACAGCGGGACACAGCGGGACACAGTTTGGGACACAGCGGGAACACAGCAGGGCACAGCCGGGGACACAACGAGGACACAGTGGGACACAGCGGGACACAGCGTGGGACAAAGCGGGAGATAGCAGAGGACACAGCGAGGACACAGCGGGACACAGTGGCAACACATAGAGGACTCAGCGGGGGACACAGTGGGGGACAGAGCGGGACACAGTGGGACCCAGTGGGGTCAAAGCGTGAGACACAGCAGTGGACAGAGCGGGAGACAGAGGCGGACACAGCGAGGACACAGCGGGACACAGCGGGGACACAGAGGTGGCTCAGGGAGGCCACAGCGGGGGACAAAGCAGGACACCATGGAACACAGCGGGACACAGGGTGAAACAGCGGTGAACCTGCGGGGACACAGCGGGACACAGCGGGGGACACAGCGGGACACAGCGGGGACACAGCGGGGACACTGCGGGACCCAGCAGGACACAGCGGGACACAGCAGGACACAGCGGGGAACACAGCGGGACACAGAGGGGGACACAGCGGGACACAGCGGGGACACAGAGGGGACTCAGCAGGTGACATAGCGCGGGACAAATCGGGACACCACAGGACACAGTGGGACACAGCGGGACACAGCGGGGACACTGCGGGGGACACAGCAGTTTCACAGTGGGACACAGTAGGACACAGCGTGGGACAAAGCAGGAGACAGCGGAGGACACAGCGAGGACACAGCTGGACACAGCGGGGACACAGAGGGGACTCAGCAGGGGACATAGAGGGGAAAAAGTGGGACACCACGGGACACAGTAGGACACAGCGGGACACAGCGGGGACACTGCGGGACACAGCTGGGGGACACAGCGGTGGACAGCGGGGGAAAGAGAAGGGACACAGCGGGACACAGAGGGGACACAGCTGGACACAGAAGGGTACACAGCGGGGCACAGCGGACACACAACAGGGACAGAGCTGGACACAGAGGGACACAGAGGGGACAGAGCGTGACACAGCGGGACACAGCGGGACACAGCAGAGGACTCAGCGGGACACAGCGGGGGACACAGGGAGGACACAGCTGGACTCTGAATGAGACAGAGCGAGGACACAGCCGGACATAGCGAAAACACAGCGTGACACAGTGGGGACACAGCAGGGGACACAGCGGGACACAGCCGGGGACACAGAGGAACACAGCGGGGTACACAGCAAGGACAAAGCGGGACCCAGCAGGGGACACAGCGAGGACACAGCGGGACACAGCAGTGACTCAGCGGGACACAGCTGGGGACACTGTGGGACACAGCGGGACACTGCGGGACACAGATGGAGAAAGCGGGGGACACAGCGGGACACAGCGGGCCACAGCGGGGCACACAGCGGGGGAAAGTGGAGACAGAGATTGGCCACAGCAAGACAAAGCGGTGACACAGCTGGACACAGCGTGGTACACAGCGGGACACAGCGGGCACACAGCGGGGACACAGCGGGACACAGCGGGACACAGCGGGGACACAGTGGGACACAGCGGGACACAGCAGGCACACAGCGGGGACACAGCGGGACACAGCGGGGACAGAGAGGGACATAGCCGGACACAGCGGGACACAGCGGGGGACACAGCGGGACACAGTGGGGGACCCAGTGAGGACAAAGCGGGACACAGCAGGGACACAGCAAGGACACAGCGGGGGACACAGCGGGGTACACAGCGGGACACAGCGGGCACACAGTGGGACACAGCGGGACACAACAGGCACACAGCGGGGACACAGTGCGACACAGCGGGACACAGCGGGCACAGAGAAGGACATAGCCGGACATGCGGGACACAGCGGGGGACACAGCGGGACACAGTCGGGGACCCAGTGAGGACACAGCGGGACACAGCAGGGGACACAGCAAGGACACAGCGGGGGACACAGCAGGGGACACAGCGGGACACAGCGGGGAACACAGCGAGGACATAGCGGGACACAGTGGGACAGAGCGTCGATACAGCGGGGACACAGCATTACACAGCGTGGTACACAGTTGTGGACACAACCGGACACAGTCGGGGCACAGCCGGACACAGCGGGACACAGTGGGACACAGCAGGGACAAAGCGTGAGACACAGCGGGGGAAATAGAGGGAGACAGCAGGGGACACAGCTAGGAAACAGCGGGACACAGTGGTGACACAGCGGGGACTCAGCGGGGGACACAGCGGGACACAGCGGGGGACACAGCAGGACACAGCGGGGGACACTGCGGGACACAGTGTGGGACAGAGCGTGGGACACAGCGAGACACAGCGGGGACAAAGCTGGACACAGCGAGGTACAGAGGGACACAGCGGGGAAACAGCGTGACACAAAAGGACACAGCGCGACACAACAGGGGACACAGCGAGGACACAGTGGCACACAGTGGGGGACACAGCAAGGACAGAGCGGGACACAGCGGGGGACACAGCGGGACATAGCGGGGGACACAGCGAGGGACACAGCGGGACACAGCGGGGGACACAGGAAGACACAGCGGTACACAGCGGGGGACAGAGCGAGGACACATTGGGACACAGCGGGGACACAGCGGGACTCAGCGGGGGACACAGCATTACACAGCGGGACACAGCGGGACACAGCGGGGACAAAGCGGGACACAGAGGTGACACAGCGGGACACAGCTGGGGACACTGCGGGACACAGCGGGACACAGCGGGGACACAGCAAGGACACAGCGGGGGACACAGCGGGACACAGCCGGACACAGCCGGGGACACAGAGGGACACAGCGAGAGACACAGCGGGGGACACAGCGGGACACAGCTTCGATAGAGTGGGGACACAGCGGGACCCAACGGGACACAACGTTGATAGAGTGGGGACACAGCGGTGACACAACCGGACTCAGCGGGGGACACTGTGGGACCCAGCGGGACCCAGCGGGGACACAGCAAGGACACAGCGGGGGACACAGCGGGACACAGCGGGACACAGCGGGGGACACAGCGAGGGACACAGCGGGAGACACAGCAGGACACAATGGGGAACACAGAGAGAGACACAGCAGGACCCAGCGGGACACAGCGACGATACAGCGGGGACACAGCGGGACACAGCGGGGTACACAGCTGTTGACACAACGGGACACAGTGGGGGACACAGCGGGACACAGCGGGACACAGCAGGGCACAGCAGGGACAAAACGGGAGACACAGTGGGGAACAGAGCAGGACACAGCGGGGGACACAGAGAGGACACAGTGGGGACACAGCGAGACTCAGCCGGGGACACAGCGGGGGACAAAATGGGACACCACGGGACACAGTGGGACACAGCGGGACACAACGTGGTCACTGTGGGACACAGTGGGGGACAAAGCGGGACACAGCGGGACACAGGGGGGACGCAGCGGGACACAGGGGGACACAGCGGGACACGGCGGTGGACACAGCGGGACACAGAGGGGGACATAGCGAGGACACAGTGGGACACAGCGGGACACAGCGGGGGACACAGCGAGGACACAGTGGGGGACACAGTGGGGGAAAAAGCTGGACACAGCGGGGAACACAGCGAGGACACAGCGGGACACAGCGG
>NW_012295849.1:0-2940 GCF_000151885.1 Dipodomys ordii
CTGTGTCCCCCGCTGAGTCCCTGCTGTGTCCCCGCTTTGTCCAGCTGTGTCCTCGCTGTGTCCCCCGCTGTCTCCCACTCTGTTCCACGCTGTGTCTCACGTTTTGCCCCGCTCTGTTCCACTTTGTTCCGCAGTGTCCTCGCTGTGTCCCCTGCTGTGTCCCGTTGTGTCCCCAGCTGTGTACCCCACTGTGTCCCGCTATGTCCCCGCTGTATCGACGCTGTGTTCAGCTGGGTCCCGCTGTGTCCTCGCTGTGTTCCCCGCTGTGTCCCGCTGTGTACCCCTCTGTGTCCCTGCTGTGTCCCCGGTGTGTTCCGCTGTGTCCCGCTGTGTACTGCTGTGTCCCCCGCTGAGTTCCGCTGTGTCCCTGCTGTGTCCCAATGTGTCCTCGCTGTGTCACACTCTGTCCCGCTCTGTCCCCGGTGTGTCCAGCTGTGTCCCGCTGTGTACCCCACTGTGTCCCGCTATGTTCCCGCATTGTCCACGCAGTGTCCCGCTGTGTCTCCCTGTGTCCCCGCTGTGTCCCGCTGTGTACCTCGCTGTGTCCAGCTTGGTCCCCGCTGTGTCTCGTTGTGTCCCACGCTCTGTCCCCCACTGTGTTCCGCTGTGTCCCCCGCTGTGTCCCGCTGTGTCCCCCGCTGTGTGCCGCTGTGTCCCCGCAGGGTCACCACTGTTTTCCGCTGTGTCCCGCTGTGTTCCGTGGTGTCCCGTTTTGTCCCCCGCTGTGTCCCCGTTGTGTCCCGCTGTGTCCTCGCTGTGTCCCCCACTGTCTCCCGCTCTGTCACCCACTGTGCCTCACACTTTGTCTCCGCTGTGTCCCACTGTGTCCCGCTGTGCCCCCACGGTGTCCCGTTGTGTCCACAGCTGTGTACCACGCCGTGTAACGCTGTGTCCCAGCTGTATCAAGGCTGTGTCCCGCTGGGTCCCGCTGTGTCCTCGTTGTGTTCCCCACTGTGTCCCGCTGTGTCCCCCGCTGTGGCCCGCTGTGTCCCGCTGTGGCCCGCTCGGTCCCTGCTGTGTCCCCCTGTGTCCCGCTGTGTCCCCGCTCTGTGCCAGCTGTGTCCCGCTGTGTACTCTGTTATGTCCAGTGTTTCACCGCTGAGTCTCGCTGTGTCCCCTCTTTGTCTCCGCTGTCCCCCGCTGTGTCCCCCGCTGTGTCCCGCTGTGTCCCGCTGTGTCTCGCTGTGCCCCCACTGTGTCCCATTGTGTCCACAGCTGGGTATCACGCTGTGTAACGCTGTGTCCCCGCTGTATCGACGCTGTGTCCCGCTGGGTCCCGCTGTGTCCTCGCTGTGTTTCCCACTGTGTCCCGCTGTGTCCCCCGCTGTGTCTGCCTCTGTGTCCTCGCTATGTCCCCCGCTGTGTCCCGCTGTGTCCTCACTAGGTCCCCCGCTGTGTCCAGCTGTGTTCCCCGCTGTGTCCCGCTGTGTCCCGCTGTGTCCCGCTCTGTCTCTTCTGTGTCCCACTGTGTCCCGCTGTGTCCCCACTGTGTGCCCGCTGTGTCCCGCTGTGCCCCCACTGTGTCCCGTTGTGTCCACAGCTGTGTACCACGCTGTGTAACGCTGTGTCCGCGCTTTATCGACGCTGTGTCCCGCTGTGTCCCACTGTGTCCCCTCTCTGTCTCCGCTGTCCCACGCTGTGTCCCCCGCTGTGTCCCGCTGTGTTCCCCGCTTTGTCCCGCTATGTCCCACTGAGTCCCCCACTGTGTCCTCGCTGTGTCTCGCTATGTCCCCCGATGTGCCCTGGCTGTATCCCGCTGTGTCCGGCTATGTCCTCGCTGTGTCGCCGCTGTGTCCCGCGGTGTCCCCCCCTGTAATCCGCTGTGTCCCCAATGTGTCCCGCTGTGTCCCCTGCTGTGTGCCCGCTGTGTCCCCCGCTGTATCCCACTGTGTCCCGCTGTGTCCCCCGCTGTGTCCCGCTGTATCCCGCTGTGTCCCCCGCTGTGTCCCCGCTGTGTTCCCTTGTGTCTTCGCTGTGTCTCCGATGTATCCCGCTATGTCCCGCTGTATCTCCTGCTGTGTCCCCGTGTGTCCCGCTCTATCCCCATCATGTCCCGCTGTGTCCCCATTTGTGTCCCGCTGTGTCCTGCTGTGTCCCCAGCTGTGTCCGCGCTGTGTCCCGCTGTGTCCCACTGTTACCCCCGCTGTGTCCTTGTGTGTCCCCGTTGTATCCCACTGTGTCCCCGCTGTGTCCCCCGCTGTGTCCCGCTGTGTCCTGCTGTGTCCCCGCTGTGTCATGCTGTGTCCCGTTGTGTCCCGCTGTGTCACCTGCAGTGTCTGCACTGTGTCCCCCTGTGTCCCACTGTGTCCCGCTGTTTGCCCCGCTGTGTCCCGCTTAGACACGCTGTGTCCCCTCTGTGTCCCGCTGTGTAACCTGCTGTGTCCCTGCTGTGTCCCCGCTGTGTCCCCTCTGTGTCCCGCTGTGTCCTGTGCTGTGTCCCTGCTGTATCGCCGCTGTGTCCCGCAGTGTCCCGCAGTGTCCCACGGTGTCCCCAATATGTATACTGTGTCCACTGCTGTGTGCCCGCTGTGTCCCCCGCTGTGTCCTCTGCTGTGTCCCGCTGTGTCCCGCTGTGTCCCCTGCTGTGTCCCGTTGTGTCCCCTGCTGTGTCCCCTGCTTTGTGACCCCTGTGTCCCCCGCTGTGTGCCCGCTGTGTCCTCTGCTGTGTCCCGCTGTGTCCCGCTGTGTCCCCCTGTTTCCCCCGAATGTCCCGCTGTGTCCCCTGCTGTGTCCCCTGCTGTGTCCCACTGTGTCCCCGCTGTGTCGACGCTGTGTCCCCTGTTTCGTCCCGCTGTGTCCGCACTGTGTCCCCACTGTGTCCCTGCTGTCCCCCGCAGTGTCTCGCTGTGTCCCTGCTGTCCCCTGGTGGATCCCCGCTGTCCCCCGCTGTGTCCCCCGCTTTGTCCTGCTGTGTCCCGCTGGTTCCCAGTGTGTCCCGCT
>NW_012295850.1:0-2043 GCF_000151885.1 Dipodomys ordii
GTGTCCCGCTGTGTCCCCCTCTGTCTCCCGCTCTGTCCCCTGCTGTGTCTCACGCTTTGTCCCCACTGTGTCCCACTGTGTCCCGCTGTGTCCCGCTGTGTCCCCCACCCAGCTGTGTAACCCGCTGTGTAACGCTGTGTCCCCGCTGTATCGATGCTGTGTCCCGCTGGGTCCCGCTGTGTCCTCGCTGTGTTCCCAGTTGTGTCCCTCTCTGTCCCCCGCTGTTTCCCCCGCTGAGTCCTTCTGTGTCCCCAGCTGTGTCCCGTTGTGTCCCGCTGTGTCCCCAGATGTGTCCCTGCTCTGTCCCTGCTGTGTCCCCGCTGTGTCCCGCGGTGTCCTGCTGTGTCCTCGCTGTGTCCCACGCTGTGTTCCGCTGTGTCCTCGCTGTGTCCCCTGCTGTGTCCGGTTGTGTCCCCAGCTGTGTACCCTGCTGTGTCCCGCTGTGTCCCCGCTGTATCGACGCTGTGTCCCGCTGGGTCCCGCTGTGTCCTCGCTGTGTACCTGCTTTGTCCCGCTGTGTCCCGCTGTGTCCGCACTGTGTCCCACGCTGTGTTCTGCTGTGTCCTCACTGTGTCCCCCGATGTGTCCCTTTGTGTGCCCAGCTGTGTACCCCGCTGTGTCCCGCTGTGTCCCTGCTGTATCGATGCTGTGTCCCGCTAGGTCCCGCTGTGTCCCTGCTGTGTCCCGCTGTGTCCAACCTGTGTCCCCCGCTGTGTCTGGCTGTGTCCCGCTGTGTCCCAGCTGTGTCCCCCGCTGTGTCCCGCTGTGTCCCCGCTGTGTCCTGCTGTGTCCACTGCTGTGTCCCCATTGTGTCCCGCTGTTTCACCCCATTTGTGTCCCGCTGTGGCCCCCGCTGTGTTCCCGTTGGGTCACGCTGTGTCCCCATTGTATCCAACTGTGTCCCCTCTGTGTCCCCCGCTGTGTCCCGCTGTGTCTCCGCTGTGTCGCGCTGTGTCGCGCTGTGTCCCGATGTGTCCCCCGCAGTGTCCGCACTGTGTCCCCGCTGTGTACCGCTGTGTCCCGCTGTTTCCCCCGCTGTGTCGCGCTTAGTCACGCTGTGTCCTCTCTGTGTCCTGCTGTGTCCCCTGCTGTGTCCCTGCTGTCCCCCTCTGTGTCCCGCTGTGTCCCCGCTGTCCCCTGGTGTATCCCCGCTGTCCCCCGCTGTGTCCCCCGCTATGTCCTGCTGTGTCCCGCTGGTTCCCAATGTGTCCCGCTGTGTCCCCAGCTGTGTCCGCACTGTGTCCCACTGTGTCCCACTGTTTCCCCTGCTGTGTCCCGCTGTGTCCCCTCTGTGTCCCGCTGTGTCCCCTGCTGTGTCCCCGCTGTGTCCCCGCTGTGTCCCCTTCTTGTCCCGCTGTGTCCCGCGCTGTGTCCCCGCTGTAGCCCCGCTGTGTCCCGCTGTGTCCCGCAGTGTCCCACTGTGTCCCCAACATGTCTACTCTGTCCCCTGCTGTGTGCCCGCTGTGTCCCCCGCTGTATCCTGCTGTGTGCCGCTGTGTCCCGCTGTGTCCCCTGCTGTGTCTCGCTGTGTCCCTTGCTGTGTGCCCTGCTTTGTGCCCTCTGTGTCCCCCGCTGTGTCCCGCTGTGTCACACTGTTTCCCCGCTGTGTCCCGCTGTGTCTCGATGTGTCCCCGCTGTGTCCTGCTGTGTCCCGCTGTGACCCCCGCTGTGTCCCGCTGTGTCCCCTGCTTTGTGCCCTGTTTCCCCCTTTTTGTCCCGCTGTGGCCCCCGCTGTGTTCCCGTTGTGTCACGCTGTGTCCCCTCTGTGTCCCGCTGTGTCCCCTCGCTGTGTCCCCGCTGTGTCCCCTTCTGTGTCCCGCTGTGTCCCCGCTGTCCCCTGGTGTATCCCCACTGTCCCCTGCTGTGTCCCCCGCTATGTCCTGCTGTGTTCCACTGGTTCCCAGTATGTCCCGCTGTGTCCCTTGCTGTGTCCGCACTGTGTCCCACTGTGTCCCGCTGTTTCCCCTGCTGTGTCCCGCTGTGTCCCGCTGTGTCCCCATCTGTGTCCCGCTGTGTCCCCTGCTGTGTCCCCGCTGTGTCCCC
>NW_012295851.1:0-4983 GCF_000151885.1 Dipodomys ordii
GGGTCCCGCTGCGTCCCCCCTGTGTGCCCCGCTGTGTCCCACTGTGTCCCGCTGTGTCCCCCGCTGTGTCCCCCGCTGTGTCCCTATGTGTCCCACGCTTTGTCCCCCTGTGTCCCCGCAGTTTCCCCGCTGTGTCCCGCTGTTTCCCACTGTGTTCTGTGGTGTCCCGCTTTGTCACCCACTGTGTCCCCCGGTGAGTCGCCGCTGTGTCCCCGCTTTGTCCCGCTGAGTCCTCCATGTGTCCCCCGCTGTCTCCCGCTGTGACCGTGTTGAGTCCCGCTATATCCCCGCTGTGTCCCGCTTTGTCATCGCTGTGTCCCCCGCTGTGTCCCGCTGTGTCCCGCTGTGTCCCCCGCTGTGTCCCGCTGTGTCCCCCTCTGTGTCCCGCTGTGTCCCCTGCTGTGTCCCTGCTGTTTCCCGCTGTGTTCCGCTGTGTCACGCTGTGTCCTCGCTGTGTCTCCCGCAGAGTCCCGCAGTGTCCTCGCTGTGTCCCTCACTGTGTCCTGCTTTGTCCACTGCTGTGTCCCGCTGTGTACCCCTCTGTGTCCCCCGCTGTGTCCCCCGCTGTGTCCCGCTGTGTCCCGCTTTGTCCCCCGCTGTGTCCCTGCTGTGCTCCGCTGTGTACCGCTGTGTCTCGCTGTGTACTGCTGTGTCCCCCGCTGCGTCCTGCTGTGTCCCCGCTGTGTCCCAATGTGTCCTCGCTGTGTCCCCCGCTGTGTCCCGCTGTGTCCCCCCTGTGTCCCCCACTGTGTCCCGCTGGGTCCCTCTGTGTCCCCTGCTGTGTACCCTGCTCTGTCCCACTGTGTCCTCCGCTGTGTCCCGCTTTGTTATCGCTGTGTCCCCCGCTGTGTCCCGCTGTGTCCCACTGTGTCCTGTTGTGTCCCGCTATGTCCCCCACTGTGTCCCATTGTGTCCCCAGCTTTGTACCCCGCTGTGTCCCGCTGTGTCCCCGCTCTATCGATGCTGTGTCCCTCGCTGTTTCCCGCTGTGTCCCCCGCTGTGTCCTGCTGTGTCCTCCCTGTGGCCCCGCTGTGTCCCGCTGTGTCCCCGGTTGTGTCCTGCTGGGTCCCCTGCTGTGTCACTGCTGTGTCCCGCTGTGTTCCACTGTGTCCCGCTGTGTCCTTGCTGTGTCTCCCGCAGTGTCCCGCAGTGTCCTCGCTGTGTCCCCCGCTGTGTCCTACTTTGTCCACTGCTGTGTCCCGCTGTGTACCCCTCTGTGTCACCCGCTCTGTCCCTGCTGTGACCCGCTGTGTCCCGCTGTGTACTGCTGTGTCCCCCGCTGAGTCCCGCTGTGTCCCCGCTGTGTCCCAATGTGTCCTCGCTGTGTCCCCCCCTGTGTCCCGCTGTGTCCCCCCTGTATCCCCCGCTGTGTTTCACGCTTTATCCAGTCTGTGTTCCACTCTGTCCCGCTGTGTCCCGCTGTGCCCACACTCTGTCCCGTTGTGTCCACAGCTGTGTACCCCACTGTGTCCCGCTGTATCCCCGCTTTATCGACGCTGTGTCCCACTGGGTCATGCTGTGTCCTCCCTGTGTTCCCCGCTGTGTCCCGCTGTGTCCCCGCTGTGTGCCCGCTGTGTCCCGCTGTGTACTTCGTTGTGTCCAGCTGTGTCACCGCTGTGTCCTCGCTGTGTCCCCCGCTGTGTCCCAATGTGTCCTCACTGTGTCCCCCTCTGTGTCCCGCTGTGTCCCCCGCTATATCCCGCTATGTCCAGCTGTGTCCCGCTCTGTCCCCGCTTTGTGCCCGCTGTGTCCCGCTGTGTACTCCGTTGTGTCCAGCTGTGTCACCGCTGTGTCCCGCTGTGTCCTCTCTTTGCCTCCACTGTCCCCTGCTGTGTCCCCCGCTGTGTCCCACTGTGTCCCGCTGTGTCTCCCGCTTTGTCCTGCTGTGTCGACACAGTGTTCCCTCTGTGTCCTACTGTGTCACACTGTGTCCCATGGTGTTCCGCTTTTTTCCCCGCTGTTTTCCCCTCTGAGTCCCCTTTGTGTCCCCACTGTGTCCCGCTTTGTCCCGCTGTGTCCTCGCTGTGTTCCCCGCTGTGTCCCGCTGTGTCCCCCGCTGTTTCCCCGCTGTGTCCCTCTATGTACCCCGCTGTGTATAGCTTTGTCTCTGATGTGTCTCGCTGTGTCTCACGCTCTGTCCCCGCTGTGTCCCGCTGTGTCCCCCACTCTGTCCCGCTGTGTCCCGCTATGTCCCCGCAGGGTCACCGCTGTTTCGCGCTGTGTCCCGCTGTGTCAGTGGTGTCCCGCTTTGTCCCCCGCTGTGTCTCCAGCTGAGTCCCCGCTGTGTCCCTGCTGTGTCCCTCTGTGTCCTCGCTGTGTCCCCCGCTGTCTCCCGCTCTGTCCCCCGCTGTGTCTCACGCTATATACCCGTCTGTGTCCCACTCTGTCCTGCTGTGTCCCGCTGTGTCCACCCGCTTTGTCCCGCTGTGTCCCCGCAGTGTCGCCGCTGTGTCCCGCTGTGTCACACTGTGTCCCATGGTGTCCTGCTTGGTCCCCAGCTGTGTCCCCCGTTGAGTACCCTCGGTGTCCTGCTGTGTCCTCACTGTGTGCCCCGCTTTCTCCCACTTTGTCCCACACTGTGTCCCACTCTGTCCTCGCTGTGTCCCCCGCTGTGTCCCGCTGTGTCCCCCACTCTGTCCCGCTGTTTCCCGCTGTGTCCCCCGCTGTGTCCCGCTGTGTCCCTGCAGGGTCACCGCTGTTTCGCACTGTGTCCCGCTGTGTTCCGTGGTGTCCCGCTTTGTCCCCCGCTGTGTCCCCAGCTGAGTCCCCACTGTGTCTCCGCTGTGTCCCCGCTGTGTCCAGCTGTGTCCTCGCTGTGTCACCCGCTGTCTCCCGCTCTGTCCCACGCTGTGTCTCACGCTTTATCCCATCTGTGTCCCACTCTGTCCCGCTGTGTCCCGCTGTGTCCACCACTGTGTCCCTTTGTGTCCCCAGCTGTGTAACCTGCTGTGTAACGCTGTGAATCCCGCTGTATCGAGGCTGTGTCCCGCTGGGTCCCTCTCTGTCCTTGCTCTGTTATTCCTGTTGTCCCTCTCTGTCCCCCACTGTGTCCCCTGCTCTGTCCTACTCTGTCCCCCGCTGTGTCCCGTTTTGTCCCGCTGTGTCTCCCGCTGTGTCCGTGCTGTGTCCCTGCTGTGTCCCCGCTGTGTCACGCTGTGTCCTGCTGTGTCCCGTTGTGTCCTGCTGTAACCCTGCTGAGTCCCCCTGTGTCCCCGCTGTGTCCTGCTGTGTCGTCGCTCTGTCCTCCGCTGTGTCCCGCTGTGTCCTCTGCTGTGTCCCACTGTGTCACTCTGTGTCCCGCTGTATCCCGCTGTGACCCCGCTGAGTCCCCGCTGTGTCCCTGCTGTGTCCCCCGCTGTCTCCCACTCTGTCCCCCGCTGTGTCTCACGCTTTGTCCCCGCTGTGTCCCACTGTTACCCCCTGTGTCCCGCTGTGCCCACACTGTGTCCCGTTGTATCCACAGCTGTGTACCACGCTGTGTAACGCTGTGTCCCCGCTGTATCTACGCTGTTCCTCGCTGTATCACGCTGTGTCCCGCGCTGTGTCCCCCGCTGTGTCCTCGCTGTGTCCCCAGCTGTGTCCCTCTGTGTCCTCACTGGGTCCCCCGCTGGGTCCCGCTGGGTCCCCTGCTGTGTCCCACTGTGTCCCGCTGTGTCCCGCTCTGTCCCTGCTGTGTCCCGCTGTGTCCCCCTGTGTGCGTGCTGTGTCCCGCTATGTACTCCATTGTGTCCAGCGGTTTCACCGCTGTGTCCCCTGCTTTGTTCCGCTTTGTCCCGCTGTGTCCTCGCTGCGTTCCCCGCTGTGTCCCGCTCTGTTCCCCGCTGTGTCCCGCTGTGTCCCGCTCTGTCCCTGCTGTGTCCCGCTGTGCCCTGCTGTGTCCTCGCTGTGTCCCCCGCTGTCTCCCGCTCTGGCCCACGCTGTGTCTCTCGGTTTGTCCTTGCTTTGTCCCACTGTGTCCCGCTGTGTCCCGCTGTGCCCCCACTGGGTCCCCTTGTGTCCACAGATGTGTACCACACTGTGTAACGCTGTATCCCCGCTGTATCGACGCTGTGTCTCGCTGGGTCTCGCTGTGTCCTCGCTGTGTTCCCTGCTGTGTCCCGCAGTGTCCCCCGCTGTGTCCCCCGCTGTGTCCTCGCTGTGTCCCCCGCTGTGTCCCGCTCTGTCCTCGCTGTGTCCCCCGCTGTGTCCCGCTGTGTCCTCGCTGTGTCCCGCTCTGTCTCCCCCTTGTCCCCGCTGTGTCTCGCTGTGTCCCGTGGTGTCCCGCTTTGTCCCCCGCTGTGTCCCCCGGTGAGTTCCCGCTGTGTCCCCGCCTTGTCCCGCTCTGTCCTCCCTGTGTCCCCCGCTGTGTCCTGCTGTGTCCCCCGCTGTGTTCCGCTGTGTCTACTGCTGTGTCCCCGCTGTGTCCCGCTGTGTTCCGCTGTGTCCTGCTGTGTCCCGCTGTGTCCTCGCTGTGTCCCACGCTGTGTTCCACTATGTCCTTGCTGTGTCCCCCGATGTGTCCCTTTGTGTCCCCAGGTGTGTACCCGCTGTGTCCCGCTGTGTCCCCACTGTATCGACACTGTGTCCCGCTGGGTCCCGCTGTTTCCTCGCTGTGTTCCCCGCTGTGTCCCGCTGTGTACCCCTCTGTGTCCCTCTCTGTGTCCCGCTGTGTCCCCCGCGGTGTCCCGCTGTGTCCCGCTGTGTCTCGCTGTGTACTGCTGTGTCCCCCACTGAGTCCCGGTGTATCCCTGCTGTGTCCCCCGTGTGTCCCCCGCTGTGTCCCGCTGTGATCCGCTGTGTCTCCCGCTGTGTCCCGCTGTGTCCCCCGCTGTGTCCTGCTGTGTCCCGCTGTGTCCCTGCTGTGACCCGCTGTGTCCCGCTGTGTCCCCGTTGTGTCCCCGCTGTGTCCCGCTGTGTACCCCGCTGTGTCCAGCTTTGTCTCTGCTGTGTCTCGCTGTGTCCTACGCTCTGTCCCCCACTGGGTCCCGCTGTGTCTCCCGCTGT
>NW_012295852.1:0-4983 GCF_000151885.1 Dipodomys ordii
AAGTTGAAGCAGAAGGAGTAGCAGAATGAGTAGCAGAAGAATTTGATGATGCATTAGCAGTAGAAGCAGTAGCAGAAGTATCAGAAGAAGCCGATGAATCATTAGGAGATCTTGTAGCAGAAGGTGAAGCTGAAGCTGCTGAAGCTGGTAAAGCAGAAGTATAAGAAATTGATTAAGCAGAAGAAGCAGAAGCAGAACGTGAAGCAGAAGAAGAGGGAGAAAGTGAAGGATTAGGAGTAGGAGGAGCTGTAGCAGAAGAAGAGGGAGAAAGAGAAGGATTAGGAGTAGGAGGAGCAGAAGCAGAATAAGAAGCAGAAAGAGAAGCTGAAGGAGAAGCAGAAGGAGAAACTGAAGAAGCAGAAGCAGGAGAAGCAGAAGCAGAAGCAGAATGAGAAGCACAAGAAGGAGAAATTGAAGGAGGAGAATGAGACGGAGAAGCAGAAGGAGAAGTAGGAGAAGCAGAAGAAGAAGAAGCAGGAGAAGCAGAAACAGAAGAAACAGAAGGAGAAGAGCAGAAGCAGAAGGAGAAGCAGAAGGAGAAGCAGAAGAAGCAGAAGCTGAAGCAGAAGAAGAAGAAACAGAAAAATCAGAAGAAGCAGAAGAAGAAGCAGAAGGAGAAGCAGAAGAAGAAGAAGGAGAAGGAGAAAGAGAAGGATTAGGAGTAGGAGGAACAGAAGGATAAGCAGAAGCAGAAAGAGAAGGAGAATGAGAAGGAGAAGCAGGAGAAGCAGAAGAAGCAGAAGCAGGAGAAGCAGAAGCAGAAGAAACATAGGAAGGAGAAGAAGCAGAAGGAGAAGCAGAAACAGAAGGAAAAGCAGAAAGAGAAGCAGGAGAAGCAGAAGAAGCAGCAGCAGGAGAAGCAGAAGCAGCAGCAGCAGGAGAAGCAGAAGCAGGAAGAAGCAGAAGCAGAACCTGAAGCAGAAGGAGAAGCAGGAGAAGCAGAAGAAGCAGAATCTGGAGAAGCAGAAGGAGAAGCAGAAGCAGAAAGAGAAGCAAAAGCAGAAGGAGAAGCAGAAGGGGAAGCAGAAGAAACAGAAGAAGCAGAGGCAGTAGCAGAAGAAGCAGAAGATGCAGAAGCAGAAGGAGAAGCAGAAGGAAAAGCAGAAGAACGAGAAGGAGAAGGAGTAGGAGAAACAGAAGGAGAAGCAGAAAGAGAAGCAGAAGAAGGAGCAGGAGAAGGAAAAGCAGCAGGAGAAGCAGAAAGAGCAGCAGAAGGAGAATCAGAACCAGAAGCAGAAGCAGAAGTAGAAGCAGAAGAAGGAGAAGCAGAAGGAGAAGCATAAAGAGAAACAGAAGGAGAAGCAGGAGAAGCAGAAGCAGGAGAAGCAGAATCAAAAGAAATAGAAGAAGGATAAGAAGCAGAAGCAGAAAGAGAAGCAGAAACAGAAGGAGAAGCAGAAATAGAAGCAGAAGAAGCTGAAGAAGCAGAAGCAGAACCTCAAGCAGAAGGAGAAGCAGGAGAAGCAGAAGAAGCAGAATCTGGAGAAGAAGGAGAAGCAGAAGGAGAAGCAGAAGCAGAAAGAGAAGCAAAAGCAGAAGGAGAAGCAGAAAGAGAAGCAGAAGAAACAGAAGAAGTAGCAGAAGAAGCTGAAGATGCAGAAGCCGAAAGAGAAGCAGAAGGAATAGCAGAAGAAAGAGAAGGAGAAATAGAAGGAGAAGCAGAAGGATAAGCAGGAAAAGCAGAAAAAACAGAAGCAGACGGAGAAGCAGAAGAAGGAGAAGGAGAAGCCGGAGCAGAAGAAGAAGCAGAAGGAAAAGCCCAAGCAGAAGGAGATGCAGAAGGAGAAGCAGGAAATGCAGAAGACGCAGAAGCAGAAGGAGAAGAAGAAGGAGAAGAATCAGAAGAAGCAGAAGCAGAAATAGAAAGAGAAGCCGACGAAGAGAAGCTGAAAGAGAAGCAGGAGAAGCAGAAGAAGCACAAGCGGGAGAAGCAGAAGAAGAAGAAACAGAAGAAGGAGAAGGAGCAGAACCAGAAGGAGAAGTAGAAGGAGAAGCAGAAAGAGAAGCAGGAAAAGCAGAAGAAGCAGAAGCAGGAGAAGCAGAAGGAGAAGAAACAGGAGAAGGACAAGAAGCAGAAAGAGAAGCAGTAGAAGCAGAAGAGGCAGGATAAGCAGAAGCAGAAGAAAGAGAAGAAGAAGAAGACGAAGAAGAAGAAGAAAAAGAAGCAGCAGCATAAGGAGAAGCATAAGGAGAAGCATATGGAGAAGTATAAGGAGAAGCAGTAGAAGCAGAAGAAGCAGAAGCAGGAGAAGCTGAAGCAGAAGAAAAGAATAAGCAAAAGAAGCAGAAGCAGAAGCAGTGAGAGAAGCAGTAGAAGGAGAAGGAGAAGGAGCAGCAGAAGGAGAAGCTGAAGCAGAAAGAGAAGCAGAAACAGAAGGAGAACAAGAAGGAGAAGCAGGAGAATCAGAAGAAGCAGAAAGAGGAGAAAAAGGAGAAGCAGAAGTAGAATCCGAAGAATCACAAGATGAAGCAGAAGAAACAGAAGCAAAAGAAACAGAAGAATGAGAAGAGCAGAAGCAGAAGCAGAAGGAGAAGCAGAAGCAGAAGGAGAAGCAGAAAGAGAAGCAGGAGAACCAGAAGAAGCAGGAGAAGCAGAAGCAGAAGAAACAGGAGAAGCTGAAGAAGCAGAAGCAGAATTGAAGCAGAAGGAGAATCAGAAGAAGCACAATCTGAAGCAGAAGAACAGAAATAGTAGAATAAGCAGAAGCAGAAGCACCAGGAGATGCAGAAGAAGAAGAAGAAGAAGGAGAGGGCGAAAGAGAAGGATTAGGAGTAGGAGAAGCCAAAGGATAAGCAGAAGCAGAAAGAGACGCAGAAGGATAAGCAGCAAGACAAGTAGGAGAAGCAGGAGAAGCAGAAGCAGGAGAAGCAGAAGAAACAGAAGACGCAGAAGCAGAATGAGAAGCAGAAGGAGAAATTGAAGCAGAAGCAGAAGGAAAAGCAGAAAGAGAAGCAGAAGAAGCAGTAGCAGGAGAAACAGAAGCAGAAGAAACAGAAGAATCCCAAGAACCAGAAGGAGAACCTGAAGCAGAAGTAGAAGCAGAAGCAGCAGAAACTGGAAAAGCAGAAGCAGAAGAAGCTGGAAAAGCAGAAGCAGAAGAAACAGAACAAGCAGAAGAAGCAGAAGCAGAACGAGAAGCAGAAGAAGAAGAAGGAGAAAGAGAAGGATTAGGAGTAGGAGGAGCAGAAGCAGAATAAGAAGCAGAAAGAGAAGCAGAAGTAGAAGCAGAAGGAGAAACAGAAGAAGCAGAAGCAGGAGAAACAGAAGCAGAAGAAGAATGAGAAGCACAAGAAGGAGAAATTGAAGGAGAAGGAGAATGAGACGGAGAAGCAGAAGGAGAAGTAGGAGAAGCAGAAGAAGAAGAAGCAAGAGAAGCAGAAGCAGAAGAAACAGAAGAAGGAGAAGAGCAGAAGCAGAAGCAGAAGGAGAAGCAGAAGCAGAAGGAGAAGCCGAAGAAGCAGAAGCTGAAGCAGAAGAAGAAGAAACAGAAAAAGCAGAAGAAGCAGAAGAAGCAGCAGGAGAAGCAGAAGAAGGAGAAGGAGAAAGAGAAGGATTAGGCGTAGGAGAAACAGAAGGATAAGCAGAAGCAGAAAGAGAAGGAGAAGGAGAAGCAGGAGAAGCAGAAGGAGCAGAAGCAGGAGAAGCAGAAGCATAATGAAAGGCAGAAGAAGGAGAAATTGAAACAGAAGAAGATGCAGAAGGAGAAGCAGAGCATTAGTAGAAGCAGAAGAAGGAGAAGCAGAAGGAGAAGCATAAAGAGAAACAGAAGGAGAAGCAGGAGAAGCAAAAGCAGGAGAAGCAGAATCAGAAGAAATAGAAGAAGGAGAAGAAGCAGAAGCAGAAAGAGAAGCAGAACAGAAAGAGAAGCAGAATGGAAGCAGAGAAGCCGAAGAAGCAAAAGGAGAACCTGAAGCAGAAGGAGAAGCTGGAGAAGCAGAAGAAGAAGTATCTGGAGAAGAAGAAGGAGAACCAGAAGGAGAAGCAGAAGCAGAAAGAGAAGCAAAAGAAGGAGAAGCAGAAGAAACAGAAGAAGCAGAAGCAGTAGCAGAAGAAGCTGAAGATGCAGAAGCAGAAAGAGAAGCAGAAGGAATAGCAGAAGAACGAGAAGGAGAAACAGAAGGAGAAGCAGAAGGAGAAGCAGAAGGAGAAGCAGGAAAAGAAGAAGAAGCAGAAGCAGACGGAGAAGCAGAAGAAGGAGAAGGAGAAGCAGAAGCAGAAGAAGAAGCAGAAGGAAAAGCACAAGGAGAAGGAGATGCAGAAGGAGAAGCAGGAGAAGCAGAAGAAGCAGAAGCGGGAGAAGCAGAAGAAGAAGAAACAGAAGAAGGAGAAGGAGCAGAAGTAGAAGCAGAAAGAGAAGCAGGAAAAGCAGAAGAAGCAGAAGCACTAGAAGCAGAAGCAGAAAACAGGAGAAGGACAAGAAGCAGAAGCAGAAGGAGAAGCACAAAGAGAAAGAGGGGAAGCAGAAGAAGAAGAAGCAGGAGAAGCAGAAGCATAAGAATCCGAAGAAGCAGAAGCAGAACCTGAAGCAGAAGGAGAAGCAGGAGAAGGAGAAGAAGCAGAATCTGGAGAAGCAGAATGAGAAGCTGAAGTAGAAGCAGAAGCAGAAGAAGAAAGAGAATCAAAAGCAGAAGGAGAAGCAGAAGAAACAGAAGAAGCAGAAGCGGTAGCAGTTGCAGCAGAAGCAGAAGGAGAAGCAGAAGGAAAAGCAGAAGAACGAGAAACAGAAGCAGAAGAAGCAGCAGAAGGAGAAGCAGAAGCAGAAGGAGAAGCAGAAGGAGAATCAGGAGAAGCAGAAGAAGCAGAAGGAGAAGCAGAAGGAGAAACAGAAGCAGAAGAAGCAGCAGAAGGAGAAGCAGTAGCAGAAGAAGAAGGAGAAGGAGAAGTAGGAGAAGGAGAAGGAAGAGCCGCAGAAGCAATAGGAGAAGCAGAAGGAGAAGCAGAAGCAGAATGAGAAGCAGAAAGAGAAGCAGTAGAAGCAGAAG
>NW_012295853.1:0-4983 GCF_000151885.1 Dipodomys ordii
GTACAAAGGAGCTTATGCTGGGTGCTGGTGGGCCATGCCTGTAATCCTACCTACTCGTGAGGTATGAGGATCATGGTTCAAAGCCAGCCCCATCAGGAAAGTCCATGAGATTTTTATTTCCAATTAACTACCAAAAAGCCAGAAATGATTCTGTGGCTGAAAGTGATAGTGCACTAGCCTTGAGCACAAAATCTCAGATACACTGCCCAGGCTCTGACTTCAACCAAAGCCCCACGAACAGCACAATATAATAGTGATGATGATGATGATGATGATGATGATCAGAAGGGAAATAAAAAGATACTAACAAATTGAATACTTCCTTTCCTTTTTTTCTAACCATCAAAGAAAGACATAAAGGAAGGAACGAATAAAGAAAGAATGGAAGGAAGGAAGGAAGGAAGAAAGGAAGGAAGGAAGGAAAACAAAAAGAGAGATACTTATCTCCAATTAATCACCAGAAAACTGGAATTGGCGCTGTGGCGCAAGTGGTAGACCTCTCTCTGTCTCCCTCAGTGTACCCCTGTGTCACGCTCTGTCCCTTCTGTGTCCCTCTGTGTCCAGCTCTGTCCCCGCAGTGAGTCCGCTGTGTCCCGCTGTGTACCCTTCTGTGTCCAGCTGTGTCCCCTCTATGTCCCGCTGTGTCCCTTCTCTGTCCCCCGCTGTCCACCGCTGTGTCCCCTGGCTGTGTCCCGCAGTGTCCCCGCTGTGTCCCGCTGTGTCCTACTGTGTCCCGTGGTGTCCCGCTTTTTTCCCTCTATGTCCCCTGCTGAGTCCCCTCTGTGTCCCCGCTGTGTCCAGCTGTGTCCTCGCTGTGTCCTACGTTGTCTCCTGTTTTGTCCCACGCTGTGTCCTACTGTGTCCCAATGTGTCCCTGCAGTGTCCCCCGCTGTGTCCCGCTGTGTCCCGCTGTGTCCCGCTGTGTCCCACGCTGTGTCCTGCTGGCTCCTGCTGTGTCCCCGCTGTGTCTCCGCAGTGTCCCCCTGTGTCCCCCGCTGTGTTCCCGCTGTGTCCCCTGTGTCCCCCGCTGTGTCCCACTGTGTCCCCCGCTGTGTCCCGCTGTGTCCACTGATGTGACCCCGTTGTGCCTTGCTGTGTCACGCTGTGTCCCCCACTGTCCCCTGCTGTGTCCTTGCTGTGTCCCTCTGTGTCCCTCTGTGTCCCCCAGTGTCCCCAGCTGTGTCCCGCTGTGTCACCGCTGTGTCCCGCTGTGTCCTCGCTGTGTCCCCTGCTGTGTCCTTCTTTGTCCCTACTGTGTACCCCGCTGTGTCCCGCTGTGTCCCCCACTGTGTCCCGCTGTGTCCCCTGCTGTGTCCCCACTGTGTCACGCTGTGTTTCGCTGTGTCCGGCTGTGTCCTCGCTCTGTCTCCTTCAGTGTACACCTGTGTCACGCTCTGTCCCTTCTATGTCCCTCTGTGTCCAGCTCTGTCCCCGCTGTGTGTCCGCTGTGTCCCGCTGTGTACCCTTCTGTGTCCAGCTGTGTCCCCTCTGTGTCCTCCTGTGTCCATTCTCTGTCCCCCGCTGTCCACCGCTGTGTCCCCCGGCTGTGTCCCGCAGTGTCCCCGCTGTATCCCGCTGTGTCCTACTGTGTCCCATGGTGTCCCGCTTTTTTCCCTCTATGTCCCCTGCTGAGTCCCCTCTGTGTCCCCGCTGTGTCCAGCTGTGTCCTCGCTGTGTCCTCTGCTGTCTCCCGCTTTGTCCCACGCTGTGTCCTACTGTGTCCCACTGTGTCCCTGCTGTGTCCCCCGCTGTGTCCCGCTGTGTCCTGCTGTGTCCCCGCTGTGAACTGCTGTGTCCCGCTGTGTCCCCGCTGTGCCCCCGCTGTGTCCCGTTGTGTCCCCCGCTGTGTCCTGCTTGGTCCCGCTGTGTCCTCCGCTGTGTGCCCCGCTGTGTCCCCGCAGGTTCACCGCTGTTTCACGCTGTGTCCTGCTGTGTTCCGTGGTGTCCTGCTTTGTCCCACGCTGTGACCTGCTGTGTCCACTGCTGGGTCCCCGCTGGGTCCCGTTGTGTCTCGCTGTGTCCCGCTGTGTCCTCGCTTTGTCCCATGCTGTGTTAAGCTGTGTCCTCCCTGTGTCCCCCGCTGTGTCCCGCTGTGTCCCCCGCTGTGCCCCGCAGTGTCCCGATGTGTCCCGCTGTGTCCCCCACTGTGTCCCCCGCTGAGTCCTCTATGTGTCGCCGCTGTGTCCCGCTGTGTCCTCGCTGTGTACCCTGCTGTCTCCCGCTTTGTCCCACGCTGTGTCCCACTGTGTCCCGCTGTGTCCCGCTGTGTCCTCGCTGTGTTCCCTGCTGTGTCCTGCTGTGTCCCCTGCTGTGTCCCCCGCTGTGTCCTCACTGTGATCCCCGCTGTGTCCCGCTGTGTCCTCGCTGGGTCCCCCGCTGTGTCCCGCTGTGTCCGACTGTGTCCCCGCTGTGTCCCGCTGTGTCCCCGCTGTGTGCCCTCTGTGTCCCGCTGTGTACCCCGCTGTGTCCAGCTGTGTCCTTTTGTGTCACGCTGTTTCCCCGCTGTGTCCCTGGGGTGTCCCTCTGTGTACCCCGCTGTGTCCAGCTTTGTCCCCGCTGTGTCTCGCTGTGTCCCACGCTCTGTCCCACAGTGTGTCCCGAAGTGTCCCCCGCTGTGTCCCGCTGTGTCCCACTGTGTCCCGCTGTGTCCCGCTGTGCCCCCACTGTGTCCCATTGTGTCCACAGTGTGTACCACGCTGTGTAAAGCTGCCTCCCCGCTGTATCGACGCTGTGTCCCGTTGTGTCCCGCTGTGTCCTCGCTGTGTCCCTTTTGTGTCCCGCTGTGTCCTCACTGGGTAGCCCACTGTGCCCCGCTGTGCCCCCCGCTGTCCCCCGCTGTGGCCTGCTGTGTCCCGCTGTGTCCTGCTGTGTAACACTGTGTCCCGTGGTGTCCCACTTTGTCCCACGCTGTGTCCCCAGCTGCGTCCCCTCTGTGTCGCCGCTGTGTCCCCTCTCTGTCCTCTGCTGTCCCCCGCTGTGTCCCCCGCTGTGTCCCCCACTGTGACCCGCTGTGTCACGCTGTGTCCCCCGCAGTGTCCCCACTGTGTGCCCCCTGTGTCCCACTGTGTACCCCGCTGTGTCCAGCTGTGTTCCCGCTGTGTCCCGCTGTGACCCGCTGTGTTCCCAGCTGTGTCCCGCAGTGTACCCCTCTGTGTCCCCCTCTGTGTCCCGCTGTGTTCCCCGCTGTGTCCCGCTGTGTCCCGCTGTGTCCCCCGCTGTGTCCCTGCTGTGTCCCCGCTGTGTCCTGCTGTATACTGCTGTGTCCCCTGCTGAGTCCCGCTGTGTCCCCGCTGTGTCCCGCTGTGTTCCCCATGTGTCCCCCGCTGTGTCCCACCGTGTCCCACTGTGTCCTCCACTGTTTCCCCCGCTGTGTCCGGCTGTTTCCCCCGCTGTGTGCCGCTGTGTCCCGCTATGTCACCCGCTTTGTCCTGCTGTGTCCCCGCAGTGTCCCCGCTGTGTCCCGCTGTGTCACACTGTGTCCCGTGGTGTCCCACTTTGTCCCCCGCTGTTTCCCCCGCTGTGTCCTCCGCTGAGTCCCCTCTGTATCGACGCTGTGTCCCGCTGTGTCCCGCTGTGTCCTCGCTGTGTTCCCCGCTGTGTCCTGCTGTGTCCCCTGCTGTGTCCCACGCTGTGTCCTCGCTGTGTCCCCCGCTGTGTCCTGCTGTGTCCTCGCTGGGTCCCCCGCTGTGTCCCGCTGTGTCCCCCGCTGTGTCCCGCTGTGTCCGACTGTGTCCCCGCTGTGTCCCGCTGTGTCCCCGCTATGTGCCCGCTTTGTCCCGCTGTGTACCCCGCTGTGTCCAGCTGTGTCCTTTTGTGTCACGCTGTTTCCCCGCTGTGTCCCTGCTGTGTCCCTCTGTGTACCCCGCTGTGTCCAGCTTTGTCCCCGCTGTGTATCACTGTGTCCCACGCTCTGTCCCACACTGTGTCCCGAAGTGTCCCCCGGTGTGTCCCGCAGTGTCCCCCGCTGTGTCCCACTGTGTCCCCCGCTGAGTCCCCGCTGTGTCACCGCTGTGTCCCGCTGTTTCCTCGCTGTGTCCCCTGCTGTTTCCCTCTATGTCCCTCGCTGTGTCTCACGCTTTGTCCCCGCTGTGTCCCACTGTGTCCCGCTGTGTCCGGCTGTGCCCCCACTGTGTCCCGTTGTGTCCACAGTGTGTACCACGCTGTGTAACGCTGCCTCCCCGCTGTATCGACGCTGTGTCCCGTTGTGTCCCGCTGTGTCCTCGCTGTGTCCCTTGTTGTGTCCCGCTGTGTCCTCACTGGGTAGCCCACTGTGTCCCGCTGTGTCCCCCGCTGTCCCCCGCTGTGTCCCGCTGTGTCCCGCTGTGTCGCGCTGTGTAACACTGTGTCCCGTGGTGTCCCACTTTGTCCCACGCTGTGTCCCCAGCTGCGTCCCCTCTGTGTCGCCGCTGTGTCCCCTCTCTGTCCTCTGCTGTCCCCCGCTGTGTCCCCCACTGTGACCCAATGTGTCCCGCTGTGTCCCCCGCTGTGTCCCCACTGTGTGCCCCCTGTGTCCCACTGTGTACCCCGCTGTGTCCAGCTGTGTTTCCGCTGTGTCCCACTGTGACCCGCTGTGTTCCCAGCTGTGTCCCGCTGTGTAACCCTCTGTGTCCCCCTCTGTGTCCCGCTGTGTTCCCCGCTGTGTCCTGCTGTGTCCCGCTGTGTCCCCCGCTGTGTCCCTGCTGTGTCCCTGCTGTGTCCTGCTGTATACTGCTGTGTCCCCCCCTGAGTCCCGCTGTGTCCCGCTGTGTTCCCCATGTGTCCCCCGCTGTGTCCCACCATGTCCCACTGTGTCCCCCACTGTTTCCCCCGCTGTGTCCGGCTGTGTCCCCCGCTGTGTGCCGCTGTGTCCCGTTATGTCCCCCGCTTTGTCCTGCTGTGTCCCCGCAGTGTCTACGCTGTGTCCCGCTGTGTCACACTGTGTCCCGTGGTGTCCCACTTTGTCCCCCGCTGTTTCCCCCGCTGTGTCCTCCGCTGAGTCCCCTC